>NC_091251.1:21412500-21522500 GCF_042477335.2 Ovis canadensis
ATTGGTGGTTTAATGATTAAGTTCAAACACTAGATTTTTTTAAATTGCACTAATTATTAAAGAGGATGCTACTGTGCTAATAGTTTTAGAAGAGTGAAATTAATAAAAATAAAACTAATAATTGAGTTGGTAAAGCTGTGTAATCCTGTTATAACATTTATGTTATAACACAATCATAACTTCTCATGAGTATTTAAAATATATAAAATGGTTCATTAACTCAAGAATATATTTTTAAGCATTTATTTTGTTTTTAGAAATACCATGTTTTAACAAAGCTATACTGTCTTCTTTTTAAAGAATTATGGGAAATGATCACAACATTATAAAAAAGTATACAGAGAAAAGCAATTATATTATTCTTCAGGTAAATGTGGTAGTTATCAGCCTAAATCCATCTTAAGGAATAAAATCATTTCTTACTTCTAATTGACATTTACAAGAAAAAAAAATTTTTTTTGGCCAAAGCACACAGCTTGTGGGATCCTGGTTTTCCGACCAGGGATGGAACCCTGGGCCCTTGGCAAGTGAAAGTGGGGAGTTCTAACCGCTGGACTGCCAGGGAATTCCCTACAGGAAATTTTATAGCTCCAAGAGCTTTGGCCCTTTCCCCAGAATAGGAAACATGAAAAGGTAAGAACATGAAAAGAAATTCACACTTTCCAAAAAAAACCCCCAATTCTGAAGTTATAAATACAGTCAATAAAGTCCAAACACAAACTTCACGTCTAACTCACCCAAACAGATGTACTTAAATGACAGCATGCGATTTCATAATAATGAAAACGGCAAAAGAAATAAAAAAATAGGTTACTTGACTGTGAAACTTATAAGTACAAAATATACAAAAATGAAAATAATTTTTTAAAACATTAGTAGAAAAGATAATATACTATACTCATGCTGATAACGTGAGGAAAGCTAAGGTAAAGTTTAATCAGGCAAAGCTCCTAGTTTTAAGATTTTGGAGAAAAATGTGGAAGAAAAATGACTGAGCCAGGAACTTTAAGGCTTATAACCTACTTTTAAGCATTCATACCCTAACAGTCCTCCTCAGAGAAAGAGATATCTGTTTAGTAAAAAGTTATTTTTCTACCAAAGCCATGCTTCAAATACAAATACTGAAGATAATATGGACAAGAGAAAGAGATTATGCATATTTTTATTAGAATAATGCATTTTGAAACTGCAAGCATATCTACCCCCAGAAATGTAGGTAGTATGCATCTTTACCTAATTTAAAGAGATTTCAATTTTTTTCTTATTAAGTAAGAAAAAAAGCAAGAAAAAGGGCCTCAGGAGAGCCAAAATTAAGGTCAAAATTTACACTAAGGTTTATACATATGATTTATAGGAGAGATCTTCACGTCCTCATTCAGAAGTTACCCTTTATTTCTATAAATCTGGTTTCTTATAAATTTATATACAATTTTGGTTTCTTGTGTTTTAAGGTAATCAATAATGAAGGGGAAAATTAGTGCCACAGAGAGGCATGCTGACCGAAAAAGCAATGATGAAAATCTAAACAGGGAAGAGAAAGAACCATATAAAGCAAGGCGGTTAGAAGCACTTCAAAGAGAATATAAAGGCCTCAACAACTTGATAATCCCCTAAAGGGGTCTTACCTTTATTTATCATAAAGGACAGCAATAAACGTGAATATTTAAAAAGGTTAAATGAGCAGCAGGATCAGGAAGGGTAAAAAGAAAAAAAAAGGTTAAATGATATGCTCTGTTTAAAAACAAGCTTCTAATAGAAGTTCAAATGAGAAAAAAACTAATACTCATGGACCTGACACGTATGGCTATGATCCACTGGAAAGGTCAGGAGGTAGTCTACTTGAAGAGCCTTCAGTTCAGTCACTCCAGTCACTCAGTCATGTCCGACTCCCTGCAACCCCATGGGCTGCAGCATGCCAGGCCTCCCTGTCCATCACCAACTCCCGGAGCTTACTCAAACTCATGTCCATGGAGTCGGTGATGCCATCCAACCATCTCATCCTCTGTCATCCTCCTTCTCCTCCTGCCTTCAATCTTTCCCAGCATCAGGGTCTTTTCCAATGAGTCAGTTCTTTGCATCAGGTGGCCAAAGTATCGGAGTTTCAGCTTCAGCATCAGTCCTTCCAGTGAATATTCAGGACTGATTTCCTTTAGGACTGAAGGGCCTTAGTAAAATACTTTTCCTGCCTTGGTCCATTAATCACAGCTAAAGTTCTGGTTCTTAGGCTCAAATTTAATTTCATCGGCCCACCAAGACTGGAATCACGTCTGAAGGGTAGAACAACACTGGGACTTCCCTGCTGGTCCAGCCGTTAAGAACCTGTCTTCCACAGAAGGAGACACCGGTTTGGTCCCTGGTCAGGGAACTAAGATCCCAGCAGCTGAGCCCATGAGCCACAACTACTGAGTTGAACCCTCTAGAGCCCATGCTCCAGAAGAGAAGCCCGCGCTCCAGAGAAGCCTGTGGGCCACAGACTCAGTGCGGCCAAACCAAAAAGGCGGGGGAGGTGCAGAACAACGATGATCACTGAGGCTGACTTATAATGCTAGAATGCCAATTTATCAACATCCAGTGAGAAGCATAATTGTTATTAGCACTAGAAAAAAGTCTGTTCTGAACGGCAAGCCCACTCTCTTATGACAGGCAGACCTATACGTAAAGCCATAGCTTTACCAGAAAATTCATTGCTAAGTACGGCATCAAAAAAAGGAGAATTAGAAAAACAAAATTATTTCATAGCTTAAGTACTTTTCAGCCTTTTCTTGGAGCATTAGCATTCTAAGGAGGTATCTTAGAAGCTCTTTGTTTTTTTGCTGTTTCATGTGCTTGAAATCTATTTAAGATTTCTTTTAGAGGGGAAAAAAGTTCCACTGTTAAAAAGTGAAAACAGAGTGGTCTTACGGACAGTAAAAGTATACTCTGGAAACCCCCATCCCCTGGACAAGGCTCAGGTGAACAAAACCAACATTTCCTCTGTGATTTTCTATTCTGCACTTTTGCTGATCAAGCCTCCTTCCTATTACCAACATACTCCTTGTGGAGAAGACAATCCAGTCAGTCAGTCAATCGTCTAATCTTACAAGACTAGAAACCATTCTCTCAGACATCTTTGTGTATCTTTATTATGACCTATTAAACACTGCTTTTATTTTATCCTGAGGTTAAATCTTATTTTTAGTTTCTTAGGTAAATGTTTTAATATAATACTAAGTACAAATACTGGTATATAAAGTATTTTATAACATTTTAGAATGGCTAAATTTAAATAATTCTTTGGTGGTTTTTTAAAGTAAAACTTGAAAGTTTGACTATTCACTAAGACTACATCCTTGAGGCTGCATTCAATTGAGATGTTGTATGGAGTTGAACAGTGTTGCCTAAAATTCATGTCTGCCCCAGAATCTCAGAATGTGATATCATTTGGAAATAAGGTCTTTTGTAGACACGACTGATCGGGCCCTAAGTCCAATGACTCGTGTCGTTATAAGAGACACACAAGGAAGAAGGCCATGTGAAGACAGAAGCAGAGACCAGAGGTGTACTACCAAAATTCAAGGAGCACCAGGGATTGCTGGCGATTGTAAACTAGAAGGGGCATGGAAGAATGAAGCATGATTTGCTGACACCTTGGTTTCAGACTTCTAGCCTTCCGAAACATGAGAATAAATTTTAGCTGTGTTAAGTCACCCAGGTTGCAGTAATTTTGTATTGGCAGCCCTAAAAAAATGAATACAGATGTTAATGCAAGCTGAATTGCTGCTTTTAAAAGACACATTTGTGGAACATCAATGTTTTAAAAAGTTTAAATTCAAGTGATCTGTTGTTACTAACAGGGAACAAGGACAGAAGCCTTCAAGTTTCAAGTGTTATACTCTTTCCACTATTCCGTATTCTCCTATCCATCCATCCATTCAGTAGTTACCATATGCTCACAGTGTGCCAACTATCGATACCTTCTCTCACAGTGACCGCATTTGGTCTCATTCAATAATCGGTGAAAGTCCTTCATGTCAATGCATACATCCCTATATCAGGTGTTTTTTAGTAACTGTATGTATAGCGTTTCACTGATTCCATGTAGAAGATTTTAAGCAATATCAATGAGAATTTAAATTACTTCCAACGTTAAAATAGCATCATAAATACTGAGATGAACATAATTGTGTGTGCTCAGTTAATCAGTCGTACCTAACTCTGACCCCACGGACTATAGCACACCAGGTTCCTCTGTCCACGGGATTTTCTTTAGGCAAGAATACTGGAGTGGGTTGCCATTTCCTTCTCCAGGGGATCTTCCCGACCCAGGGACCCAACCCCCATCTCTTGTGTCTCCTGTATTGTCAGGCAGATTCTTTACCACTAATGCCACAGGGGAAGCCCAAATGTTGTAACACCATGGACAGTAGCCTGCCAGCCTCCTCTGTCCATGGAATTCTCCAGGCAAGAATATTGGAGTGGGTTGCCATTTCCTTCTACAGGGATTTAAAAATATTATTAAAAAATACTTAGATGAACATAATCGTACATACATCTAATACCCCTGTCTGCATTTAAGGGAAAATCTCAGCATGGCTTCTAAGTCCATGGCTTCTAAGTATGTACATTTTACTTAGTGATATGCATTGCCAAACTGTCCTCCACAAAGACTGTACCAAGTGACATTTGCATCAACAGTGAGAAGCAAGTCCATTCTCTCACCCACACTTGGTATTTTCATTTATGCCAATATTACAGGTGACCGATAATATCACTGTTGTTTTTAGTCGTTAAGCCATGTATGACTCTTTTTTGACCAACAGACTATAGACCACCAGTCCTTTGTCCATAGGATTTCCCAGGTTCCTCTGTCCACCGGATTTCCAAGGCAAGAATACTGGAATGGGTTGCCATTTTCTTCTCCAGGGGATCTTCCCAACCCAGGGATCAAACCCACGTCTCCTGTACTGCAGGCAGATTCTTTACTACTCAGCCACCAGGGAATGATATCATAGCTGTGCTTATTTGTATTCTGTGATTAGTTAGAGTCATTAAAGGATCCAGTCTGACTTTCTGAACTTGCTGGTTCCACTGGTTCAAGTTACATAAATTCTTGGTACTTCAGTTTTCTCAATGGTAAAGCAAGGACAACATTAGCAGCTGGGAGAATTAAATGGGTTAATACCTATTAAATACTTACAACCATATGTAGTTCACAGTGTTATTATTATAGTTCATATGTCATCTAATCCTTTCTTTGTATGGAAATTTCCTTTATATTTTTTTATGATGGAGGGTTCCTCTCTCTTATTAATTCATAAGAATTCTAGATCTTATCCCTTATCTGTCATGTAGTTGGCAAATACTTGGCTCAATATGTCATTTGTTTGTCTACTTTATTTGATTTTTCTTCCTTTTACCTCCTTTTTTGTTCTGTTCCACTAGAGAAATTTTATTTCATAATGTGTATATAGGCAGGTATATCAATCTTACCCTTATGGCTTTAAGATTTATGTAGATAAGAAAGCACTTTTTCACAGAAGAGTATTTTAGTTTACTGGTAAAGTGAAAGGCAGCTAACATTTTTATTTTTATTTTTCAGATGGAGAAATTTCTAGAAGGCTTCAGAGGTAATTTCTTGGTAGAGTCTCATTAATTTAATATTCAGCATGGGCAATATGGATAGATGGGGAAACCTATTATAATCTTTTTTCTTTAAAGTAAAAAATGAACGCATCTCAATTAGTGATTCAGGACATTGCTGAAAACATTTCCTACACAAATAGCTTCTCCACAAAGACTGATTACAAGTTTCCTGTTATAGACTCTATCAATCGTAAATATTTTCTCCAAAAACAAATGGGTGTTTATATCCTATAGAATTATATATATATTGATTTTACATATTACGAAGAGGTTTTGTTTTGATATCCTAGATACAAAGAATCACAACATGGAAAGACAGGCTCTTAAGTGAGATACTCGACTTTTGCTCATTGGCAAATACCAAATTAGAAACAAAACATTTTTACTGTATTTAATTTGCTCCATCTTCTCGAGGGAATTAATTTTTCAAAGGAAATTTCATTACGTTTACCTAGGTATGCCCCGTCACTCTAGTTCTTCTCAGCTCTAATTACCATCCAAATTTTGCATCTTTGTGGATTTTCTTGCATGCTTTCAGATAATTAATATGATTTAAATATAACTGTATTTAATATAACACCTACGGCACCATACAGAACACCACCAATTCAATGTGATGCCATCATTACTTTTGGTGTGATCCAACTGCTAATTTTTTAGCCCATGTTGACAACTAACTAGAATTTATTTTCATTTTCTTAAAGTAATATTAACCATTCTAGTGAAAATTAGATATTAGCTTCCCACCTACTGAATATGAATTTTGTAATTCTAACCTATTAAAAAGGTAACACAATAAGAGCATTCAAGCTTATCTGGCTTAATTTGTGATTCACATACCCCTATGATTATTGTTCATTCTTCATTATTTGGTGCACACTTTACGTACATTCTGGTTTACACTATAAACAAACAACAAAAAATAGGATTATCGCCACTTAAAAGAAATTCCCAAAGCAGAAACTCATCTGTTTAAATAAACACTGATTGTGCAACTACTAGCACTTAATTAAACATCACCCAACACAGATCAAGTTGGTCTGAAATTAAAAATCTAGCTGGGGGAAAAAAAAAATACTAGGAATCAACTGTTCTCTTTATCTGGACAACACAGCCTTCAAACGGTTACTAGAATTCCTTTGCTTGACTCAGATAATTCAATAAATAGAAACAATGTCCATAGTATTCCAAATTTCTCAAAAGGACATTGAGAACACCCCACGCCAGCAGTACTTCTCATTATCCACTCCCTGCTTCTTACACAACTACCATAATGTCCACAAAGCGCCCCAAGCGCGCCCTACCCACTTCCTAAGTGAGAGTGCAGACTGCTATTTCCTTTGCTGAGGGGACATGACCCCCCTTTCCGATCCCTGCCTCCTCATCTTGGCCACTCACTCAAGACCCACCTACCTCAAATGTCATTTCTTCCTTGAAAGGCTAGCCATCTTCAGTAACTGGTTTCCAGCTTTCTTTGGCAAAAAGTGCACTGTTTGTTAGCAGTGGGATTATTTATACAATGAAAATTTTAAAGAAAACAGAGTATTTTACAAATTAGCTTATGTAAGAAGTAATTTGCCAACACTCCTACTCAGGTCAAACACGTTAATAAGCCAACGGGATGTCAGGTGACCTGGGTTTTAGTTCTAATTCTTGACTACTTTGTGACATGACCTTGGGTAAGCTGCTTAATTTCTCTGGATTGCAGGTTCAACCTCTGTAAAATGAGGGGGCTGGATTAGATGATCCCCAGGGTGTTACAGTGTTACAGTGCAAAAATGGAGAGAAAGAAACACATCTTAAATTCACTTTATTAATAGAGGAAATCAAACTATCAGCACAGACTAATAATCTTTTCTATTTACAAAGCTGATAAATAATAATCTGAAACTGACCCTAAAATGCTTAGTTGGGTTTTCAGGTCAATAAATATAGCACTTTAAGTTTAACTATCAATTTCTCTTCACTTTACTGATATATCTTTCATCCTTAGGTCTCAAAAATTGCCATAAAATTTCTTGTTTCTTTGTAATTCATGATATAATTCATCCCAGTCTGGTGTTTCATCAATTTAACAGTTCTAATTGCCTTATTATCTGCTCTGGTGCAATAGTAAAGCCTTTGAACATTTCATTTACCTTACCAACAAGAAAATCCCATATCTCAGCCTTAAGGATATTACCTCTACCTTTTGGATGAGCAGAGGCATGAAGAACTTAAGCTCCCTGGAAAGCCAATATAATCTATCACTATTTAACTGTTTGTCAATGTTTATGTCTGTCTCAACTCACATTTAATGGGGCTTTTTATTGTTATTTTCCACTATAAAATTTTGAAGACACCTAAATGTCTCTAATTCCCTTCTAAGTTTAGCATGTCTATTGTAGTATTACTTACCTGGAGTCACAGTAACATGATGCAAATGCTTGGGCTTTGGAGTTAGGCAGACCAACTCCAAAATTTGCTATTTACATGACCTTAAGCAAGATACTTGCCTCTCTGAGCCTGTTGCTCTGCATAAAATAGGAAGACTGACGACTCTAAAACATTGTAGTGAATATAAAACATGTACTAATGCTGCACACACGACAAGTAGTCAGTAACCATAACTCATGTCCTTCCCATACCAAGCATTCCCACTTGGCTGTAATTCTGCTTATTTAGCTAGCCAGTGTGAATAGATTTTAGTCACCAGATACTTCTATCGGAGAGTTTCCAAACGGCTGGTTGTAACCCATTAGTCAGGATTGTAATCCTTGACTCCTGAAATCAATTCAGGGGTTGTGGTCAGCACTGTTTTAATGGAAGAGAATAGAACTAGAAACATCAGAGCATATCATAAGCAGTAAAAAATTAAGTTATTTCATTTAACTTTTGTTTCAGTTTTATAAATACATATGTGTATGTATCTACTGTGTTATGCAAAAAAATCTATTTCTTATTCTGGGTTAGACCAAAAAAGTTTGAAATATACTGTTCTATAGAAAAGGTCAGTTATCTTTAGTTGGATCACTTCCCTTCCCTGCCCATCTTACTTAGGGAACAAACATACTACTAAGACCAGCATTTCAGTATCTCAAAGTCAAGAAGCCAACCAACCCTATTCCGCTACAGAAATAGCTATATATACATATATTCTTGAGGTTACCTACATTCTTAATAAGAATAAGAGGCTGAAATGATACCCTTAGAAATACTTAGTGAAGTTGCTCAGTCATGTCTGACTCTTTGCGACCCCATGGACTGTAGCCTACCAGGCTCCTCTGTCCATGGGATTTTCCAGGCAATAGTACTGGAGCGGGTTGCCATTTTCTTCTCCAGAGGATCTTCCAGACCCAGGGATCAAACCCGGGTCTCCCTCATTGTAGACAGACACTTTACCGTCTGAGCCCCAGTGGAAGTCCTTACTGATGAAGTCTCTCAGTCGTGTCCGACTCTTTGCGACCCATGGACTGTAGCCTACCAGGTTCCACTGTCTATGGAATTTTCCAGGCAAGAATACTGGAGTGGGTTGCCATTTCCTTCTCCAGGAGATCTTCCCGACCCAGGGACTGAACCTGGGTCTCTTGCATTGTATCGTAGGCAGACGCTTTACTGTCTGAGCCACCAGAGAAGATGGGAAGTCCTTAACTACTCATCAAATCCTCATCTCATATTTCTCTTCTTTTGAAACACAGTAGCAAGTAACAGGCTCCCTGGAGGCTATAAAAAAAAAATACTACAGAAATTTACAATCAGAAACTCAGGTAATCCAAATAATTCAAAACTAAAAGCTAAAATGTATTCCATAACCAAAACCCCTTCAGTAAGTTACATTAATCTTTTTCAGGAGAGTATCATTTAAAGCAGACCCAATTTATTATTTTTTTCTTATCAATAATTTAAACACTTTTATTGGAGTATAGTTTATTTACAATACTGTGTTAGTTTCAGGTGTACAGCAAAGTGAATCATTCATACATATAAATATATCCACTCTGCTTTTTTTAAAGATTCTTTTCCCATATAGACCATTACAAAGTACTGACTTTTGTGTGCTATACAGCAAGTTCTTATTAGTTATCTACCTTATATATAGTAGTTTGTATTCATGATTCCCAGTTTATCCCTCTCCCTTCATAAACCCTGTAACTCTGACGTTTGTTCTCTGTTATCTGTGACTCTACTTGTTTCGTAAGCAAGTTCCCCTGTAACTTTTTTTTAGATTGCTACCCCACGACACCTGTCTCTGTGTCTGGCTTGCCTCACTCAGCACGACAGCCTCTAGGTCCCTCCATGCTGCTGCCAGTGCCATTACTGTGTCCTTTTCATGGCTGAGTAATATTCCATTGCATACACAGACCGCGACTTCCTCATATATTCCTCTGTTGGTGAGCATTTAGGTTGCATCCATGTGCTCGTCATTCTAAAGTGAAAAAGTGAAGTCGCTCAGTCGTATCCAACTCTTTGTGACCCCATGGACTGCAGCCTCCTCTGTCCTCTGCAGAGGACCAGGCTCCTCTGTCCATGGGATTTTCCATGCAAGGGTACTGGAGTGGGTTGTTATTTCCTTCTCCAGGAGATCCTTCCGACCCAGGGATCAAATCCAGGTCTCCCGCATTGTAGGCAGATGCTTTACTGACTGAGCCATCAGGAAAGTCGGTTATTATAAACAGTGCTGCAATGAACATTGGGGTGCACGTATCTTTTTGAATTATGTCCAGGTGTATGCCCAGGAGTGGGATTGCTGGGTTATATGGTAGTTCTATTTTTAGCCTTTTAAGGAACTGAATTCTATAGTGGCTGGACCGATTTACATTTTCACCAACAGTGTAGAAGTGTTCCCTTTTCTACACACCTATTTATTGTCTGTAGATTTTTGATGATGGCTATTTTGACTGGGTTCATTGTGGTTTTGATTTGCATTTTGATTTATATTTCTCTGATATTTAGTAACATTGAGCATCTTTTCTTGTACTTTTTGGCTATCTGTATGTCTTCTTTGGAGAAATGTCTATTTAAATCTTCTGCCCATTTTTTGACTGGGTTACTTGTTGATACTGAACTGCATGAGCTGTGTATTTTGGAGATTAATCCCTGTTGGTTGCATCATATTTTCTCCCATTCTGAGGGTTGTCTTTTTGTTTTGTTTATGGTTTCCTTTACTGTGCAAAATCTTCTAAGTTTAATTAGAACCCATCTGTTTATTTTTGTTATTATTTTCATTATTCTAGGAGGTGGATTGAAAAAGATCTTGCTATAATTTATGCTAAAGAGTATTCTGCCTATGTTTTCCTCTGAGAGCTTTACATTTGTAAAGCTGTCTGATCTTACATTTTAGGCCTTTAATCCATTTTTAGTTTATTTTTGTGTATGGTGTTAGGCAGTAACCTAATTTCATTCTTTTACAAATAGCTGTTCAGTTTTCCCAGAACTGTGCTTATAAAAGGGACTATTTTTTCTCCATCGCACACTCTTGCTTCCTTTGTTTAGGTTGCCATAGGGGCATGAGTTTATCTCTGGCCTTTCTACCCTGTTCCACTGATTTACAGTTCTCTTTCTATGCCAGAACAATACTGTTTTGATTACTGTAGCTTTGCTCCTTGGAAGAAAAGCTATGACAAACCTAGACAACATATTAAAAAGCAAAGCTATCACTTTGCCAACAAAGGTCCATATAGTCAAAGCTACGGTTTTTCCCAGCAGTCGTGTACAGATGTGAGAGTTGGACCATAAAGAAGGCTGAGTGCCAAAGAATTGATGCTTTCAAACTATGGTGCTGGAGAAGACTCCTGAGAGACCCTTGGACAGCAAGGAGATCAAACCAGTCAATCCTAAAGGAAATCAACCCTGAATACTCATTGGAAGGACTGCTGCTGAAGCTCCAATACTTTCAACACCTGATGCAAAGAGCCAACACACTGGAAAAGATCCTGATGCTGGGAAAGACTGAAGGCAGGAGGAGAAGGGGGCAACAGAGGATGAGATGGTTAGATGACATCACTGACTAAATGGACAGGAGTTTGAGCAAACTTTGGGAGATAGTGAAGGACAGGAAAGCCTGGCCTGCCGCAGTCCATGGGGTTGCAAACAGAGGAATACGACCGAGTGACGAACACCACCACCACCATAGCTCTGTAGTACAGTTAGAGCAGGTCCAATTTAAATGGGAGTTAGGGGGAAGGTGTTAGGGAAAGCTTTCTCAAGAAAGTGATATCACAGTTAGGATTTGAGAGATGAGTAAGAACTAGCAAAGAGATCAAGAGTATACGGCAGGAGTAGCAAGCGGCGTGGCAGCATTTTAAACACCAAGAAGAGCACAAAAGATTCTAAAGTGAAAGAGAATATGGAAAGTTAGTTACAGAATTAAGTAAGGCTGATTCACTGAATGTGGAAAAGTAGCAAAAGATCAAATAAGAAAGTAAGGGCCTAAAACATAATATGATAAAGTCATTTTAAAGAATTTGGATTTTTCCTAAATGTATTTGACACACATATCAGGTGAGTGACCAAGTCAATCACATTTATCTTTTAAAAGGATCACTATGAAAAAAAAAGATGATGATGACTGCAATACGGATAATGTAAGAGAGAGGGGTAAGGCTAGCGCCAGGCAGAGAAGGGAAGTGTGGTCTTAATTCAGGAGAAAGATGGTTGTGGTCAAGGGTGGTAGCTGCAGGAATGAAGAGATGTAGATGAAAAGTAACAATTATTTTAAGCATGGTGAATGATGGATGTGAGAAGATAAGGGGACAGGAGAAGCCAAAGCTAAGTGGGCAGACAGTGGTGTGGCAGAGCCAGGGCCTGAGATAATCAGACCGGGAGGAAGAGCGGTAGAGACAGGAAATGCAGAATTGGAACCTTGTGGGTCACGTTATATTGGAGGAGCCTACGTGACATTAGAGTGAAAACGTCCAGAGGCATCCAGACCTGGAGCTCAAGAGGAAGACATGCACGAGGGAATCAGGAACACACTGACGTGACTGGGGTCACAAAAGTGCAGAGGCTGCTCACCGGAGTGTTCACAAAGCGAGACGGGAGATGAGCCCCAGGAAGAGTCCCAGAGAACATCTGAGAGAGGGTAGGCTACACTAACCCAAGATGACGTACGTCTGTCTTTTGTTAAAACTGATGTATAACTGACATATAACATCATATAACATCTGGTGTTCAACATAATGATTCAACACTTATGTATACTGCAAAATGAAAAGAAAAAAAAAGATCACCACAATACCTGTCATCACAGTGTTACAAAACATTTTTCCTGTGATGAGAAATTTTATATCTGTTTTACTCACCATTATAACCCTAAGCATCTGCCATCTATTAGTGGCTCAATCAGTTTTTTACATAAACAGGAAAAGGGGAAAATACAAAAATAAGACTGAGGAGGAGCAAAAAGGTAAAAGGTAGAGTACGCCAGTATCACTGCAGCCAAGGAAAGAAAACAGGATAGAAAGCTTTTCAAGGAGGGGGAAGGGATTCTGTCAATGGCTGCTAGTAAGTCAAGATAAATTCTGTTAGATATTATGAGTGACCTTTGTTTTACTGTTGACGAATTCTTTTGGCAAGTCTGGCTCATAGGGAGGGAAATGAGATAAAGATTTTTTTTTTTTGCTGTTGACTTTTTAAGATATTAGTAATTTCAGCATGTTTGAATACCTGTTGGGAATAAACTGATAAAGAGATTAAAGAAAAAGACACACACACACAGCCAGAGGATAGGGTTTGGTACAGAGAGAACACGGCTTTCAGTAAGAGGCTCAGATCTTTGATTCTGTGAGATAGTAGTGAGGAAAGTAAGGGTGCAGATGCATGTAAATCTGTAGGTTTGATGGTGCTGGGGACACATACAAAGAGTATGTGATTCTGCCATTAGCCAGGGAAGACTTCAGGAAAGAAGCAATGATTCAGAAGAGACCTAGGGTGGAAGGGAGGTTCAAGAGGGAGGGAAGAGATATATATATATAGTTACAACTGATCTGCAGTGTTGTACGCCAGAAACCAACACAACATTTAAAGCAATTATCCTCCAATTAATAAAAAGAGAAAAGACCTAAACATGGAGGACTAAGTATTATTCAAAGCAGTATGCTGGGGAACGCTCTAGTCAGATGAAACTGCATATTTAGAAAAGGGTGAAGGGAGACTTTGTATTAAATAATATTTACTAATCCCAAAAACATCAAGTAGGGAAATCAGCTTGAGCCTGAATTTAGCCCTTGCCTAAACTTCATTTACTTCTCAGGCCACTGCTGGTATAGTTTGGGGAATACTTTCTGCCCCGAGAGGCCACTCTAGCTATCCCAATCAGAGGGCTCTCTGACAACTAAGGATGAGAATATGTGAAGAGCTGAGCTCTGGCTCATCAGCCTGTCGTTCAGCTATAAACCAAACCCTTCTTGAGCAACTACTCAGTTCAAGGCGCCACCTTGGATTCTGGAGACTGCAAAGAGGATAAAGCATGGCTTGTGTAGCTTAGTCCCTTTGTGGACAGAATAAGTGAAATGTTATCTGAGGCCCAGAGCCCAAAGCAAGTATTTACTCCTCTCTACCCCTTACCCCCTGATTTTCTGTTGTCTTAGGCCTCTTCTATCTCTCACCGACTCCTTCCCTTCTTCTGTCAACCTCACTGGTCATAAAATTAAAGTGTAAAAAATTTTACTATTTTCCCCCTATATGTCACTGGTCTCCAAAACATTAATACAGAAGACATTTGTGGACTTAACATTTGAGGGCTTAACTCCCTCAGTGGTGGTGGTAGATTAGTCACTGAGTCATGTCCAACTCTGGTGACCCCATGAACTGGGGCCCTTCAGGCTCCTGTCCATGGGATTTTTTTCAGTAAATACCCTAAAATGTTCATGTAATATAGTTTTAATTTTGATGAAATACAGATATGGTTTTAGGCTTTGTGGTGTTTAGGAACAAGTCATCAATACAGTGAATAAGCCTGACAACTGTCTGGAATCCAATCTCAATTTAGTGATTCTTTCATCTATGTGTGATACAACTCTACTAAAAGAACTAACCACACACAAACAGAAATCCATTTTATTTCTTTGAGAAAAAGAGCCAGAAAATAAGTCAATTGCTACTGGTAGTGATAACAGTAGTAAAGGAATCTAAGAAAATTACTGCACTCACCAATATGGGGGATTTGAAAAGGTCTCAGAACACATTCCTCAAAAAAACATAACCTGTCTATTGTATTTTCCTCCATTTCCATGCCATTTTCTAGCAACATGACAAACAATAGCCAAATTAATTGGCCTGAGATTTGCAATAACAGAGTTCTTAAAGATTTGATAATCAACTATACAATTAAGGTACTTAATCACACCACTGGACTCAAAAGACTGGCTAGAATTAAACATGGTGTGGATCAGTCAGACTGTCCCTCATCTACAAATCTAGACTTTTTTCCTCCGTTATTTCGTCAACTATTCTCTTTCTGTCTCCTCAATACCCACATACTCTAAGTGCTCCAGCCATCACAAACATTTTGTTCACTTCTGAAAGTAATATACTGATTCACACCTCCATGCTTTTTACATATTAGTTCTATCTAGAATGTGAATTCTACATGATTCCACTCAAGTGTCACTTGTGATAAGCTTCCTCTAACCCTAGAGCAGTGGTTCTCAACAAGGACAATTTTATTCCCTACCTACCAGTAGAGCATTTGACAATGTCTGGAGACAATTTTGGTTGTCACGTGTGTGTGTGTGTGTGTGTGTGTGTGCGCGCGCGTTGGGGGTAAGGGTGGAGAGGGAAGGTGACATCTAGAGGGTAGAGGCCAGGTTTACTGCTAAACACCCTACAATATAAAGGAGAGCCTTCACCTAGTCCCCAACAAAGAATTACCCAGGCGAAAACATCAAAAGTGCCAAGGTTGAAAAACTCTCCGAGAGGCAGCCTGTCATAACCTTGTCTGGGTTCACAAAGCATTCTGACCTTACTCACATGACCTCTGTCTTTCTCCGACACCACGAGTTCCGAGAAAACGCAAGGCATTATTCACCTTTCTATATCTAATGACCTCATACGGTCGCATCACTTTTATAAATTTGTCAAAGTAAAAACCAAAAGGCAGAGTCAGCACACTCGTGTTTCTCAACAGGCGCTCTCATCCTGGCCCTACCATTTTTGAGTTGTTTGTTTACCTTTGGGAAAATTATTTAAACTCAAACTTCTTCAACTGTAGAATGGGGCTCACTGCAATCACTTCACATATGGATTGTGAGGCTTAAAGGATAAAGACACATGGAACACTTAGCTAATGTATGTCATGCAGCGAAAGCTCAAAAAAAAATCAACACTGCTGTTCCCACGTCCTTTTATGTTGTCAAAATAAGCAAAGGGAAGCTAAAGGTAAGAGCAGGAGGTACGGAGAAGAAATTTTAGAAGCAGAAAACATTAGTATCCAGCAAGTCAATTTAAAAAATGATATATGACTGCCTTTCTGTTTTCAGCAATTCTCTTATCATTCATTGAGTTTAAGGCAGTACTTTGTATAATATTTATTTGTAACTCAAAGCAATGCTATAATATGTATTTTTAATTAAAACTACCGACCTTGCTATTAAAATGAGTTTAAGTCACAAACTTAGTTTATCTAAGCATAGTTTATCTAACACTGTATCCTAAGTGAAATATTGCTCTAAAGTTAATAGAGATTTGACTTTGTTTTCGAACAACCTTGAAGAAGCTGACTGCATGATTTAAGTAAATGCTGAAGAATGTATCAACTGGATTAAATAATGTTATGATGTATGTAATTTGGGTAAATTAAAACTTTACCAAAAATTTCGGGCTTTGATAATTCTTAAAAGTGAAAACAAGAACATAGCTCCTAATTTGTGGTCTAGATGGTACTTTTTTTGTGACCACAGGAATGAACAATATATACACAAAATGCATTACTATGAAGCATGAAACATAAAGGGGCTTCCCTGGTAGCTCAGCTGGCAAAGAATCTGCCAGAAATGCAAGAGACCCCGGTTCAATTCCTGGATCAGGAAGTTCCCCTGAAGAAAGGATAGGATACCCACTTCAGTATTCTTGGGCTTCCCTGTTAGTTCAGACGGTAAAGAATCTGCCTGCAAGGTGAGAGACCTGGCTTTGATCCCTGGGTTGGGAAGATCTCTTGGAGGAGGGCATGGCAACCCACTGTAGTCTTCTTGCCTGGAAAATCCCCAAGGACAGAGAAGCTCAGTAGGCTACAGTCCATTGGGTCGCAAAGAGTTGGGACACAACTGAGCGACTAAGCCAGAGAAGACAATGGCACCCCACTCCAGTACTCTTGCCTGGAAAATCCCATGGAAGGAGGAGTCTGGTAGACTGCAGTCCACGGGTTCGCTAGGAGTCAGACACAACTGAGCGGTTTCACTTTCACTTTTCATTTTCATTCATCGGAGAGGGAACTGGCAACCCACTCCAGTATTCTTGCCTGGAGAATCCAGGGGACAGGGGAGCCTGGTAGGCTGCCATCTATAGGGTCGCACAGAGTCACAGCAGCAATGTACCAAAAGCTTAGAAAACGAATATAAAAGTGTTAGTCTTTCTTTAAAAAGCTAATGCCTATTAACAGCTTTAAAAAAAAAAAACAACCATAGCACCGTAGGGGGTTAATACGTTGTTGTCTGAATCACTTTCATCAGTTTAAGTACCTATTAGTCCTTATTAGCAATGTGCTAGCAAGGTGCTATTGGTCTTTTAAAGTCTATTCTGCTTATTCTTAATCTCTCTGACCAGACAGATTCTGGCAACAGTATTTGAAACATAAAGTTTAGATATGTACTTTCCTTTGGATTTTCTATTTTAAGATTTGTATTTGAAAAATGGTTTCTTTTAGGGCTCTGCTCAAAATGAATTTAAATTGTCAGCACATCTGTATAACTAATCTGTTAGTATCTTACCGTTTTCAACAAATATTAAAGAACTCTCCAAAATTTCTCTTAAGGGGAGAAATCAAGATGGATATTCTCACAAACAAAAACAACTCACATGGTCTCCTATGTAAAAACAGTAACGCAGAACTGAATATCAAAGTAATGTTCACAAAGTAAAACTGGACTATTTATTAAGCTTAGTTCTAGCATAACCAATAGTTATTCTTCAGATTATCAAAAATGTATTGTTTAAAAACTAAAATTCAAATAATAAAACAGAGAAACAACTTATGGTCAAAGTTCCCTATATCTAGATTTAAGGATCAAACTTTGAATAAAACCTAACTTAAAATATTTTTTGCAACAGTTTAGAACAGAAAAAGTCATTCTAAGGAATTCACATTTGTGCAATGACCAAGTGGAGTGTAGTACTTTTAGAAAGCCTCCCAGTTCTAGCTCTGCCAGTAATTAGCTGAATAATCCAGAGACAATTATCTCCTTGCTTGTTGTTTTTGCTGGGGGGAGGGGTAGCAGTGGGAAACTGGAAGATAAAGAATCCCTAAGGGGTGCTTCATCAACTTTACAATTTAGTGTTTCAAAAGGAAAAGAGTTTCTCCTTTTAGGACTATAGCCAATGGTGAAATTAAATTGCTCAACTTACCTGTACGCCTCATCTGTCCTTATTGTGTTATTTCAACAATGTGGAAAGCACTTTCCTATAAAAACTAAGCATATTTGGGCAGTTTCATTTATCCTGTTGGAGGAATTCAGAATAAGCCTCCCCAAATGTGTCACCTTGGCATATGGATTATTTTGACCTAAAAGGCAATAGAGATCCCACAGACTCAAGAGAAACTTCTGCCCCTTCCTGGACTACTAAGAATAATTTAAACTGAAGGTCTTTCAGAGTCAGAATTATTAGAAAAAATAAACTTTACTGAGTGACCCATCTATATGGCAGGGCAAATTTCTAATCAAACATCTGCTCTTCTTACTGTCCTGTGAAATGTCTTTCCCCTCTTTGATGCCCTTCTCCACTCCTAGCTTAGGAGAGCACATATACAGTTAACCCTTGAACAACCCAGCTTTGAATCACAAGTCACTTACACATGGATTTTCTTCAAGAAACATACCGGTACTCACCAGCTCCACATCCACAGATTGAAACAACTTTGGATCGTGTACTACGTCTACGATTCTTGGTTGGCAGAATCCACCAGTGAGAAATGTGCAGATACAGAAGGCCGACTGAGACTTGAACGTTCAAGGTCTTCGGTGTCTGCAGTAAGCCCAAGAACTAATCCTCTGCAGACAGTGTGACAACTATATCACTTAACCCTTCTGTCCTTAAACCTATGTATGTGGGTTTCCTTTATATATAAAATTTAATGTATTAAATTTTACATTACATTATTTAAATTGACATTGTGTTATGTCAACTTGACTACTAGACCAGTCAAAAACACCTTTGAAGAGCAGAGGAAAAACTGTCCTTTCCAACACTTCTGACAAGACAGTCAGGAGACCTCACGGGTTGGGTACTGCTCGCTCCCATGTTGGAGTAGGAAGATTCTGGGACCTCTGACAAGAGCCAGCAAAAGGTGCACCTCCCGCCATGACAGACATCCAAGTCTCTATCTGCAGTCAGGTGGAAGCAGAATGGTGGTAGGAGTCTTGTTCTTTCCCTTTCTAAATTTAGATTAGCAGGAAAAAGTATTTCTGGAACTAGCTCCTTCTGCCTTACGACTCTTGGTTATTTGGTATGAGTGCTCACGGATTTTGTTGACCCCTTGCCTCCCAGAAATGGTCACTGTTTCCTTGCTCTACATCTTAAGAGCTTGGCCTTGTCACTAGTGAACGAAAACAGTCTCTCTGGTCTCTGCCATCCAGAGGCTGCGCTTACTGGGGTACAGCTGGTGGCCAGCTGAATAGACAAGCTCTCAGAAAATCTCTTTGTGCCAGTTCTCAAAGGAGTTTGTCCCAATCCATAAGGGGCATGTGCCATCTCAACCTTTGTAGCTTTCAGTGAAGGACCTGAATTTTTGAGGCTATCTTTGAAAATGAACTTCCTGAATCTTGTAAGTGCTACAATTTTTTTTTTTTTTTTGCACTTTCATATGGAACATCTCTTACATCACTGGTTAAGCCATAACCAGCGGTTATTGACCATACTGGTTTGAGTCACTATTGATATTAAATTGACTATATTAGAAAGAAAAAAATTTTCTTTTAGAGAGAGCTCTTATCCTAAACAACTGTCTTACTGAAAGACAAAGTTAACTAAATACAATGTAGTATAACAGCTAGCCTCGGGGACTTCTTTAACAAAAGAAATTATACTCTATATAAGTTCCTCCTTCTGAGAACCCAAAGAATTAAACCCAACACTTGCTATTTTATAAGCAAGTGTAAGAACTACAGTTCTGGAAGATGCAGACATATCTTTTTTAAAGGCCAACATCTTACTAAGCTTGTTTTGTGTTCTGAGAACTTGGTTTGCTAACCATTAGGCTAAGGACTCTGAAATATGGCTGGACAGAAAGGTGGGGTGAATTCCATTTGTAGCTAGGGTCCTACTAAACTGGTGCCAGCACTCAAGAGGGGTTACACCGTAGAATTACAATGGTTATCACAAGGAGAAACATGATCCTAAAGGACACACGCACACCAGTGTTCACCGCAACCAAGACATGGAAGCACCCAGAACGTCCATCAGATCGAGGAATGCATGAAGATGTGGTTCATACAGACAACAGAATGTCACTCAGCCACTAGAGAACGAAATCACGCCACTCACAGCAACACGAATGGACCTAGACTGCCACGCTGAGTGAAGTGAGTCCGGGAAGGAGAAACGCTGTATGACATTCCCTACATGTGGAATCTAAAAAGAAATGATACAAACGAACTTACTTGCAAAACAGAAAGACACTCACAGACTTAGAGAACGAACTTGTGGGTGCTGGGATAGTTAGGGAATTTAGGAAGGACATGTACACAATTCGAGATTTAAAATATATTTGCCTTTGAAATCTTGTATTATCACTTTGGTCAAATATATAATTAAGTATTGTTTCATAACAGTCTGTGATCCTATTTAGTCAAATGTCCAAACCTTTTAATGCTTTTGACAAAGTTCCCAAAACCAAAGACTGAAGTCCTTTTGACCTCTTGCTAAACTTTGGGATTTTTCAGAGGGCCCCAAAACATTTCAAAGGATTTGCTCTTTCTTCTTATAAAAAGAGATATGTTATATTAATTAGGCTTATTTGGTATGTCAAATTACATGGCAAGCAATGTCAAATAAGTGATGCTAAAACCTTCTTAGACTACATTTGTGTGCTGTTGCTGCTGCTGAGTCGCTTTAGTCATGTCCGACTCTATGCAACCGCATAGACGGCAGCCCACCAGGCTCCCCCGTCCCTGGGATTCTCCAGGCAAGAACACTGGAGTGGGTTGCCATTTCCTTCTCCAATGCATGAAAGTGAAGTCGCTCAGTCGTGTCTGATTCTTTGAGACCCCATGGACTGCAGCCTACCAGGCTCCTCCATCCATGGGATTTTCCAGGCAAGAGTACTTGTGTAGATCTATGTTATTAACCTAAGTGCTCCTGAAATAAGAAATCCTTACAAATTAGATGTGTCCTGGTATAACATTAACAGCTTTAATTCCAGTTATTATTCTAATATGTTGAATGTTATAGAAATAACCAAACTTCCTTGTCAGTTCCATTATAATGAACTCATTGAATCTGTAATAGTAGACATTTAAATCATTTGTCATTTATAATTATTGCTTTACTCTGATGCTTTACAAAATGCTTCACCTTCAAGGAGATTCATAGAAAAGACCCTGACAAATACTCTAGAATGAAGGTTTTTTATAACTTTAGGATTCTATATAACATGAAACTGGGTAAATTTTTCTAAAACTTTAATGAAAAACTGATTTATAAAGCTGCTAACCTAAGAAGATGATCAACAACAATTAATTACAGGAGATTAAATGAACTAATAAGGATGAGCATAATCTTTATGACTTCTCATGCTGGTTCTCTAACATTTTGTTTTCCAGATATAAAAAAACCTTTCCTCTTAAGCTCACTATGACTTACAGCAATTTGGTAAATTATACCCGTGTAAGAAAACTGAATCATTTCTTTCTTTCTCCCTATCTGATCCTTCCAGAATTTGGAAACTCTGAATATTCTTATTTTCATAGCAGTATACTTATCTGCATAAATTCAAAAGGAATCTGATCTACTTATAACAAGATATAACTGGAAACATTGGTCATATTGCCAAGGTTTTGGCTGGAATGTCACGTTTAAGAACGCCCCTAGACTGACTCAAATAGTGACCAAGCAGATTTAAGGGCCTAAGACTGACTCTGAAAAGTCAAAGTGTTAGTCACTTAGCGTGTCCACCTCTGCGACCCCACGGACTGTAGCCTGCAAGGCTCCTCTGTCCACGGGAGTTTCCAGGCAAGAATATTGGAGTGGGTTGCCGTGCCCTTCTCCAGGCCCTGAAATGAGACACAGTTGTTTAACTGAACCGACTTATTGTCAGGACTAAGAGACTGAGTGAGGTGAAGTAACCTACCAACTCAACTTCTGGACCGTGAGACTTCTCAGATAAGTTTCAAAGGTGGGACTGAAGGGGTTCAGAATGAGCCTCCCTAAAATGTGCCACTTTGACACGTGGATTGTTTTGCGCTAAAAGGCAATGAAGACCCTGTGGATCAAGAGAAACTTCTGCCCCTCCCTTAACTACCAAGGAGAATTTAAATTGGGGGTCTTTCCCAGAATCTGAATTATTAGCAAAAATATATTTTATCTGAGTGACCCATCTATATGGCAGGGCAAACAACTAATTACCAAACATCTGTTCTTATTATTGTTCTATGAACTATCCCCTTCTCCTTTGAAGGCCCTGGCCCCTTTCCATTCCTTAGCTCGGACTGACATGCTTACCTCATTTTTCCATTCTGTCTTTGAAATGCTCAGGTATGTGGGGTTCCTGTACATACCAAGTTAAATTGGATTTTCTCTTGTTAATTTGTGTCATGTCAATTTAATTATTAGACCAGCTGAAAGAATCTTTGAAGGGTAGAGGAAAATTTTTCCTCCTCAACAGTTGAATTCTTTCCATACCAAAAGAATATTAAACTGCATATTAACAAACCACTGTATTAAATCATCAGTGGAATTACAAATAGATAGAACTCTCTGGAGGGCAACTTGCCAGCATCTCTCAAAATTTAAAACACATGAGCCACCTGAGCCAGTGAACGGCAGCAGAAGATGCCACCCCAAAATAGGTCCCTTTAACATAAGGATAACTGAGCTGAAGGCAACTGACAAAAAGCAGATACAAGAAGCGTCATCTGCCCTCTCCCACTTACCTACAAGCGGAACATAAATTTGCGATGGTGTCTCCCCTCTCTTCTCTACCACAAGACAGAAGTTAACCACCAGATTAACCACTCTAGACCCTTACCAGCCCAGAGAAGAACCAGAGGAATCCACACAACAAACTTTACTGATTAGCCCTTACCATTCAGTAGTTATCTCCCCAATATCTACCTTCTCATAACCTGCTAGAAACTCAAAGCTCCTTTCTCTTGTGTTATCTTTTCTCCACAAATTTACTGTTCTTTTGTTAAGATGCTATGAAAGGCTAAGTTCTAACCATCCTTTTGAGTTACTCATTACTGAATATTTCTCTGTTTTTATGTTAATAATTTTTTTTCCTTGTTAATCTGTCTTTTGTCTAATTTATACAGGGTCCCAGCTAGAGTGTTTAGGAGCATACAGAAAAAAGTTTCTCCTTCCCTACACCAACAGTTCCACTTGTACAAATTTATTCTACAGATATATCTGCACGTTTATAAAACTACACACATACAAGAAAACTCACTGAGGTATTTTTCACAATAAAATACTGGAAACAATATAGAAGCTGATCAATAGAAAAGCGAAATAAAGTGTTAGTTTGGCTCAGTTGTGTCCATTTCTGCGACCCCATGGACTGTAGCCCACCAGGTTCCTCTGTCCATGGGATTTCCCAGGCAAGAATACTGGAGTGGGCTGCCATTCTCTTCTCCAGGGGATCTCCCCAACCCAAGCATCGAACCTGGGTCTCCAGCACTGCAGGCAGATTCTTTGCCACCTGGGATACCAGGGAAAAATAGAAAACTGGGTTAAAAAATGTGGCATGTCCATACAGAGCACGCTAAACACAGGGTCTACAGAGGGGACTACGGTACAGCCAGGCCACTCAAGACGGCTGCTCTCTTGCCCTCTTATACATGCCATGCTATGCTCAGCCAGCGCCTGCTTCATCTATACGCTGCCCACAGGAGTGATCTTCCTATCTAGTTGCCTAAGGCCCCAGCTAGTGACTGTTCTTATCAAAGGGGCAGTGAAGAGCATGCATCTCTGCCAGTTTCCCTGGTAACTGATGAGCCAGCCTGACATCAGTTCCCCCTATAACTGCCAGACCCCGCTCACTCCTCACGAAAACTGCCACCACAGCCTGCCTGCCATCTGCCACATGTGGTGAGGTATCGCTCCAGGATCTTGCTTCAGACATGTAAGGTTCCCTCTATCCAATAAACTACTGATATCTCTGTTGCTGACTCCAGTCTCTTTCTTTGGCCTTGAAACTGGGCAAGTATAGGCTTTGCAGGCCTGCAGAGCGGAGCCCAACAACTATCATTTGTTTTTAAAGACATAAATGTAAATACTTATGCAGGTACTGAATATCCCTAGAAGGATACACACACACACAAACGAGTAGTAATATTGGCTCCAAGAGGGAAAAACTGGGTGCCTAACAGATAGGGGTCACAGACTTATATTTCACGGTGCATCTATCTTTAAGTACCTTTGGAATTTTGTGTCATGTCTATACTGAAAATAGTTCAAAAGACTGTTTAAATATATTAAAGAGAGATGAAGAATGAGATACTGTTTCTGTTTTCAAGGAACTTAAAATGTCACTGAGTAAATTTATTCATTTTATATTTACCAAGAGTCTCTTTTTTGTGTCAGGCCTCTGGGGAATATATCCCTGCCTTCATGGAGCTTATATCCTAGACGAGATGAATGTACAATATTATGATAGCTAGAGAGAATCCCAGGGACGGGGGAGCCTGGTGAGCTGCCTCTATGGGGTCACACAGAGTCAGACATGACTGATGCGACTTAGCAGGAGCAGCAGCAGAGAGAGTCTAGTTCAAGTAAAGCAATGATAAAAGGCAAGTGAAGCGAAGTGGCTCAGTCATGTCCGACTCTTTGCGACCCCATGGACTGTAGCCTACAGGGCTCCTCTGTCCATGGGATTTTCCAGGCAAGAATACTGGAATGGGTTGCCATTTCGTTCTCCGGGGGAACTTCCCAACCCAGGGATTGAACGTGGGTCTCTCGCACTGTAGGCAGACGCTTTACCATCTGAGCCACAAGGGAAGCCCAATAAAAGGAAAGACTTCTGACAATTTCTATTTTCACTTCACTACTCAAAAATAAATGAAACAGTCTAAGTTCCCCTAAAACATGTTAGCAGTAGCAAAAAGACAGAGAAAAATATAAACAGACCTAAGTACACAGTACTAGAAGCAGGATCACGAGGAGATACATTAATGGCTGATAATGTTCCATGAAAGCAAGAGGCAAAAAAAATTTAAACATGAAACCAAGTTAACACAATATAATTCAAGCATTCTCCAATTAGGGACTCAATTACACTGCAAAAGTGTTATTTATAGTCAAGTTTCTAGGATCTCGATAAGCATGGGAAAAAAGCTATACATACTTGGGTGTTAAGCTTCATAAACTGTCCCACAAAAGGCTATTCAACACTATTAAGTTCATGTATGCAACATTTTCTACAGGATATTATGTATACCATATATAGCTATGCTTCTAGAAAGGAAAAACACTCGGAATGGATTCCAGGAATGCCTCCTAAATTACTGCAGGCCCTACAATAGAAGTGGTGACTCTTCTACTGAGGGGCTAGAAGGCAGAGAGTCCGAGAGCAAGCGGTTGGGATCAAGGTAAGGCACGTTCATTGGCCCTTTCCCCCTTCTCTTTCTTCCACACCCCCCATCCAACTCCAATCAAAGAACACAGCCCTCACAGATAAGAGGGGGCTCTTACACATAGTTCTTTAAGAAAGCAGAGGAAGGGGACAGCCAAGAAACTTCTGCAGAGGTGGTGACATCTCCTGAGACCTGAGCCCAAATCCTCACATGGTAGGTAGGCCCTAGAGGATCTATACCCTCGCCCTTCTACTCCTGAAAGTGTCTCCTGCCCTTCCTCCCCTTTATCACTTGGATGTTCTTCCCCAGCAGGCCAATCATTATTTCCCAAGCCTTTGTATTAACTGTTCATTTTGTCTGAAAGGTTCTTCCCCCATACAGTCCATGGCTCTTCTTGGCCATACTTGGCCATCATGAAGATTAAGGACAGATACACTCTCATATACCTGTAATCCATTCAGGGCCCATTCCTTATAAAATTCTGCCCTACACTAACTATTATATATGTGCACTAAAAGCCATATTTAACAAAGTACATTGTAGCATCATTTGTAAAACTGGAAAAAGTTAAAACTAAATATTTACCAACATAAGAATGGAAAAAAAAAAAAACTAGCAAATTCACACAAGAGAATGAATTAGAGCTGGCAGTTTCAACAGGAATAAATCTCAAGAACAGTAATATGCACAAAAACTAGGTTATAGAAAGATTCCCACAATATGACACTACTCATAATTTTTAAATGAGTCTATATTTTGATAGGTAATACATGATTCAAAATTATAAGAATTTCCTCCCACCCCTGTCCTCAGTTATACAGCTTCTCTCCCAGGGACAACCAACATGACCAGTTTCCTATGTATCTTTCCAGATATATTTTATGTTACATAAGGCAGTTAAGTGTGCAGAACAATACTTTAATATGGTTCATGTATATCTACATATGAACTAAAAGATTAAAAATATGTGTGGAAGGACTTCCCTGGTGGTCTGGTGGTTAAAACTCGGAGCTGCCCCTGCAGAGGGCATGGTTTCAATCCTGGGAAACCATGACGTGCACCAAGATGGGAAAGATTCCACATGACACGCACCACAACCAAAAAACAAATGTGTGGAAGATAAAGATCAAATTCAGAATAATAATTACTTAAAGGCAAAGAAGAAAAGGAACAAACTCAGAACGGGCGCTGCAGGTGTAACTATATTGTTTCATTTCAGGTTTATTATGCTTTCTCTGGATTTTTCTCATACATGAAATAACTTTTTTCCTTCATAAAATAGATGAAGAGGATCACATTTGAGAAAATAATTAGTTTGGTGTCAGATAAAGTTTGAAACCAGAGGATACTAAAATAAGGGCATAAATTTAATAATTTAAAATGAGTTTAAAGCTCAGGAGAAAGCTGAAGACTTGGGATTTATGTAAAGAGATATGAGATACCTGCAATTCTAAGAGTGAATGTTTAGATATACGTGCACTATAAAGTTAAACAGAACAAACTTCCTTAAGGACTGGGCCCAAAACTTTGCTATATTAAGGTTCCCTGAAACATCACCTACTGCCCATATTTCAATTTACCTATATCCTTACTATTTTTCTTAGGTTTCAGAAAAAAAATCCTGGTATAGATGAGTCTATTTATGTAAGTAACTTAACAATAGGCAGTTACTCCACACACACACAGACACAATTTTAGTAAATTAGAATCAAAAGGAGAGGGTGCTCTGGTTAGCTCTAGGTAAACTACAAAACCTTTTTTAGATTAAACTTACTAATAATTTAAAACGTTTGAACAATAGACTTTCTTTCTAGTTGAAAAAAGTCCTGGGTGAGGGTGGGAGGGAGGCTCCAGAGGAAGGGGATGTATGCACACTTACGGCTGACTCATGATGCACAGCAGCCCACACACCACTGCAAAGCAATTATCCTCCAATCTAAACTACATTAAAAAAATCCTTCAAAGCTGTTAACTTTTAAAGAAATCCTTGATATAAACATATTTTATCTTTCATTTCTCTAACAAAAACACTATCCTGACAAAAGTCTTTAAGTGAAGATCGTGACTACCCGCAGCCATTCTACTGCTCTTCTGAAGTGCAGCCGGAGTATTCAGCAACCTCTCTCTTTTCAGTCTCTCACTTTTAGTTATAAAAGGAAACTTCAATTATGTGAGGTGTTCCCCCTCATGTAATTGACTTCTTTTCTGGTTTTCCCCATTCCTTGGGTCAATTTGCAAATAGGCATTAAACGCCTGTTTTAGTATAAGCAATGTATTATATATACCATCCCTCTGGTCCCTAAAAAGATGAAAAGAACTACTTGGCCTTAAGAAAATTTTTGTAAATCTTACGTAGTGCAGAGACCTTAGAACTTAACATCCTAGGTCTGAAATGAAAAGCACTGTACCAGTAACTTAAGATGACTTACGCTTCAGTAAACTTACAGGTCTTCAAAAGCGTCACAGAGTACAGGCAATGGGTGCACATTAAAAGCATATCATTTTTACGGTTCAGAAGCTGAGGATCATTTAGTGAAAAGTAGACGCCTACTTGTTTGGAGACAAATAAACCATACGTGCGTACATAAGGCTCCGTAAGATATTTCTTTAGCACAGGTAAAAGAATATCAACAACAAATAGGGAACTTAGTTTAAAAAATATTAAGGAGAGTTTGAAAATAACTATAATCTAGCATTAGAATTACAGGGACATCTTCTGACAGTTGTGGTGAATCATTTATAGATTTCAGAATAAGGACTCTTAAAAACTTACTACTCACTTGATTACTCTTCCCTGAGATAAACTGTATGGACGTGCAATAAGAGGGGAACTGGCTTTGACACATTATGGTAATGAAGTTGATACAGTATTTTTTCAAGGTGTTAAAAAATATGCGGTCACTGATATAAACAGAGATATTTTCCTGGGGCTTCAAAGCAGGGAATCAACACCTCAGCAATTTAAAGAAAAACAGCCACTACCAACTCCTGGAGATTAATTCAAAACACAAGTTTCACGTTCCTCCCTTCTCTCTAGAGCCAATCAGTGAAAATGACAAACAGCTAAGTTGTTTTTTTTTTTTTTTCTTCACAATTTAAAAGAAAGCATGGGATTTCCTTGGTGGTCCAGTGGTTAAGACTCTGGGCTTCCAATGCAGGGGACACAGGTTTGGTCCCTGATCAGGGACCTGAGATTCCATATGCCTTGTGGCACAGCCAAAAAATGTTTAAAAGAAAGCATGTTTCAGGGACGGAATCCTATGTTCCAAGTTCTAAAGACGGAGGTTCGTGACATTGTACATACACAAAAGGCAAAATGCACTCATTTTGCACTACCGCACAATTGCACTCATCTCACACGCTAGCATGGAGAAGGCAATGGCACCCCACTCCAGCACTCTTGCCTGGAAAATCCCATGGACAGAGGAGCCTGGTGGGCTGCAGTCCATGGGGTCGTGAAGAGTCAGACATGACTGAGCAACTTCACTTTCACTTTTCACTTTCATGCATTAGAGAAGGAAATGGCAACTCACTTCAGTGTTCTTGCCTGGAGAATCCCAGGGACAGTGGAGCCTGGTGGGCTGCCGTCTATGGGGTCGCACAGAGTCGGACACAAGTGGAGCGACTTAGCAGCAGCAGCAGCAGCACATGCTAGCAAAGTAATGCTCAAAATTCTCCAAGCCAGGCTCAGATTTTCAAGATGGATTTAGAAAAGGCAGAGGAACCAGAGACCAAATTGCCAACATCCACTGGATCATAGAAAAAGCAAGAGAGTTCCAAAAAAACTTGGCCATTTATTGACTATGGCCAAGCCTCTGTGTGGGCCACAAAAAAATGTGGGAAATTCTTCAATAGATGGGAATATTAGATCACCTTACCTGCCTCCTGAGAAATCTGTATTCAGGTCAAGAAGAAACAGAACCAGACATGGAACAATGGACTGGTTCCAAACTGGGAAAGGAGTACATCAAGACTGTATAGTGTCACCCTGCTTATTAACTTATCTGCATCTGTGAAATGCCAGACTGGATGAAGCACAAGCTGGAATCAAGATTGCCGGGGGAAATATCAATAAACCCAGATATGCAGATAACACTATCCTTATGGCAGAAAGTGAAGAACTAAAGAGCCTCTTGATGAAAATGAAAGAGAATGACAAAGCTGGCTTAAAATCAACATTCATAAAACGAAGATCATGGCATCCGGTTCCATCACTTCTTGACAAATAGATGCAGAAACAATGGAACCAGTGAGAGACTTTATTTTGGGGGGCTCCAAAATCACTGCAGATGGTGACTGCAGCCATGAAATTAAAAGACACTTGCTTCTTGGAAGAAAAGCTATGACCAACCTAGACAGCATATCAAAAAGCAGAGACGAAATTCATGCTTTTCAACTGTGGCATTGGAGAAGACTTGTGAGAGTCCCTTGGATAGCAAGGAGATCCAACCAGTCCATCCTAAAGGAAATCAGTCCTGAATATTCACTGGAAGGACTGATGCTGAAGCTGAAGCTCCAATACTTTGGGCACCTGATGGGAAGAACTGACTCACTGGAAAAGACCCTGATGCTGGGAAAGACTGAAGACAGGAGGAGAAGGGGATGACAGTGGATGAGATGGTTGGATGGCATCGCCAACTCAACGGACATGAGTTTGAGTAAGCTCCCGGCGTGCTGCAGTCCATGGGGTTGAAAAGAGTTGGACACAACTGAGCTACTGAACTGAAGCTCCAGGGTCTCTCCTGGAGAGACTAGACTGTTTATACATCTACGGAATGATGATGATGATGATGACAGTGGTTAATAAATACTGGACACATATTAACATACATTGAACATAACGTCAGGCATTTGGGTTAAGTGCTTTACATGATTACCTTAAAATTTTCCAAACAATAGAACAAGAAAGATACTATCATTAACCCATTTTCTAGCTAAGAAAACTGGGCTTTTAAAGGTTAAGTAATTTGCTCAGGGTCTCCAACGTAGTAAGTGAAGCCTGGGCGTCCATCCCCGTAGCTCCAGCTGTAGCAGTGACATAGTAACTACAATGCTGTCGCCTCATAGTTGACTCAGTAGCTCCCTACTGCTGATCAGGTCGAGAAATCCTTATAAAGGACTTCTCTGGTGGTCCAGTGACTAAGACTCTGCACTCCCAAAGCTGGGGGCCAGGGTTCAACTCCCAGTCAGGGAACTAGATCCCACATGCAGCAACTAAGAGTTCACATGCCACAGTGAAGACCAGAGACTCCCACATGATGCAACTAAGACCCAGCACAGCCAAATAAGTACTTTTTTTTAAAGCTTACAAAATTATTTTTTTTAATCCTTATAGAATAAGACATGAATCTGTCTACTGGAAAGACTTCTACTGAACATATACTAGATGCCAACACCATACCAAGTGCTTCAAAGACAGAGGTTCTGAGTGAGGCTGCTAAATAAGTGATCTTTGGATCAGTCATTGTTATTTTAAAACGAGCCCTATTTGGGAACATTAAACAGCATCACAGCTGGAATTTTGTTCTATTAGTTGTGTTATCGGAAATGGAAAGTTGGAATAGGAAGACCACACATCTAAGCATTTATATTCTAAATACTTCCGGATTACTATTTTTAATAAAAATTTCCAACCTGGCTTACCACAGATTTTAAACATTTTCTACCAAACAAAGAAATGCAATGAAAACACAGAACATATCTACACACACACACAGGAGTCAAAGGATCTTTCATTTCCATATTCAACTTGCAGAACAATACAGGTTGTGCTGCGAAAACCATGGTCATGAGGGGCCTGAGCTTTCTTCCTTTCCAGCTTAGACAGACATCTGGTTGCCAGCTGTGTAAGCTCCTAAGAGTCAGTGTTTGCCAAGTAGCTGGCAGAAGGTGGGGAAGAGCTGACCACCTGCAATCCATTTTGACAATGACTTTGACCACCACTTTGGAGAACTGGATACAATACAGAAATTCCAAAGAGTTGGCTAAATTTCAAGGTAGGAAGTTGGCCATTTTGGCTGTACTTACTTTAACTCACATCAAAGGCCTACGATGTGGAAGAAGAGGAGGAAACACTAAAATATAGAAAGGTACTGAAGCTTACAAGAAAAATTTACAAGGCTATGTCCTAAGCCTCTCCGGATAGTGTCCATCCTACTTTTAGCCATAATTACTTTAAAAGGGGTAAGTTTACACAATTACAACTAAAGGGGGAGCCAACAGACAAGTACAACTAATGGCGGAAAACTGTATCTCCATGTAACATACGAGTCACTCATAGTTTTCATGAAGTACATGCGCCATCCAGTTTTCACTTTGGGGTCAATATGAAATATGTCACAGCGTATACACACACATAACGTATGTCAGTATTACATGTGTATTTAACAATGCGGCAATTTCACTTACCTCCTGTGCTCTTGTAATGCCTGCCATACAGCATATGTGTGTGCGTGCCTCTGTGTGTGTGTGTGTGTGTATATATATATATATATATATATATATATATATATATAACTATATATATATCATACTTAGTTGTTTATTACAGGTATGGATATAAACAAACTTGGGAAGATGCAACAGTTTGGGAAAGGTCCTTGCTTTATAAAAAAAAAAAAAATCAATACAATTTCCCCACAGATTCATGATGTAAAATTCTATAATCAAGGCTTGTAGATTTGTAATTATGGTATGTCAGCTACATTTAAACAAGAGTGTTAAAAGATTGTTAAAGTTAAACTAACACAATTGCAGTGTGAATTGTCCTAGTCTCATTCTAATCTACTGGTGTCACTTTCATTTAATCAGAGAAAAACTATGGGCCAATGTCAGAGCTATTTCCAGTGCCCTAACATTCTTTGTTCACATCGGATTTTAAGCCATTACCAACCTAAAATGGTTATAAAAAGATATGTTTCAGAAAGCATTTTTAATCAATTAGTTCACTCACCAATGGGCATTTTAAGCAACCGTTACTGAAAAATAAGTTGACTTAAAGTTATTAAATAACCTTTTATGTTAAATGAATGAAAAAATTACGGTCTTGCAGAAGAATTTCTTGAATTTACCATAAACACAGCTTTTTAAAAAAACACCCTTATTTATAAACAGAAATCATACTTGGAAACTTATGGTAAACATATGTCATTTAGCTGAAATAACTTATCAGCATTTAAAACATAAATGCTATTTTTTCTTCTGCTTTAGTGAAAAATGGGGCAAAGAGTATCTTTAATAAATGGTACTGAGAAAACTGGACAGCTATATGCAGGAGAATCACATTGGACTACTTTCTCATACCATACACAAAAATAAGACTTAAAAGTAGTATCTGAAATCATAAAACTTCTAAAACAAAAAATAGGCACTATACTTTTTCACATCAGTCTTAACAATATCTTTTTGGATCTGTCTCCTCAGGCAAGGGAAATAAAAACAAGAATAAACAAACGGGACTAATCAAACTAAATATCTTTTGCACAACAAAGCAAACTACCAACAAAAGGGAAAAGTCACCTACTGAACTACAGAAGCTATCTAAAAAGATATTTCTGACAAAGAAAGGATTAATAACCAAACTATACCAAAAAACACACATAACTCAAGATAAAAATTAAAAAAAAAAAAACAACCTGACTTAGAAAAAGAAAAATGGGTAGAAGACCTGAATAGACATTTTTCCAAAGGAGATACACAGATGGCTAACAAGGACATGAAAAGATACCCAACGCCACTCATCATCAGGGAAATGCAAGTTAAAACCACAATGAGATATCTCTCACACTGGTCAGAATGGCTATTATCAAAAAAGAAAACAATGGATGTGGAGAAAAGGAATCCTTGTGTACTGCTGATGGAAATGTAAATTGGTGCAACCAGTACGGGAAACAGTATGGGATTCCTCAAAAAATTAAAAATGAAACCACCATATGATCCAGTGATTCCACTCGAGTATTTTTTTTTTTTACTTTACAATACTGTATTGGTTTTGCCATACATTGACATGAATCCACCACAGGTGTACATGAGTTCCCAAGCCTGAACCCCCCTCCCACCTCCCACCCCATATCATCTCTCTGGGTCATCCCCGTGCACCAGCCCCAAGCATCCTGTGTCCTGTATCGAACCTAGACTGGCGATTCATTTCTTACATGATAGTATACATGTTTCAATGCCATTCTCCCAAATCATCCCACCCTCTCCCTCTCCCACAGAGTCCAAAAGTCTGTTCTATACATCTGTGTCTCTTTTGCTGTCTCACATACAGGGTTATCATTACCATCTTTCTAAATTCCATATATATGTGTTAGTATACTGTATTGGTGTTTTTCTTTCTGGCTTACTTCACTCTGTATAATGAGCTCCAGTTTCACCCACCTCATTAGAACTGATTCAAATGTATTCTTTTTAATGGCTGAGTAATACTCCATTGTGTATATGTACCACAGCTTTCTTATCCATTCATCTGCTGATGGACATCTAGGTTGCTTCCATGTCCTGGCTATTATAAACAGTGCTGCGATGAACATTGGGGTACACGTGTCTCTTTCAATTCTGGTTTCCTCGGCGTGTATGCCCAGCAGTGAGATTGCTGGGTCATAAGGCAGTTCTATTTCCAGTTTTTTAAGAATCTCCACACTGTTCTCCATAGTGGCTGCACTAGTCTGCATTCCCACCAACAGTATAAGAGGGTTCTCTTTTCTCCACACCCTCTCTGGCATTTACTGCTTGTAGACTTCTGGATCGCAGCCATTCTGACTGGTGTGAATTGGTACCTCCTTGTGGTCTTGACTTGCATTTCTCTGATAATGAGTGATGCTGAGCACCTTTTCATGTGTTTGTTAGCCATCCGTATGTCTTCTTTGGAGAAATGTCTATTTAGTTCTTTGGCCCATTGTTTGATTGGGTCATTTATCTTTCTGGAATTGAGCTGCATAAGTTGCTTGTATATTTTTGAGATTAGCTGTTTGTCAGTTGCTTCATTTGCTATTATTTTCTCCCATTCCAAAGGCTGTCTTTTCACCTTGCTTATATTTTCCTTTGCTGTGCAGAAGCTTTTAATTGTAATTAGATCCCATTTGTTTATTTTTGCTTTTATTTCCAGTATTCTGGGAGGTGGATCATAGAGGATCCTGCTGTGATTTATGTCAGAGAGTGTTTTGCCTATGTTCTCCTCTAGGAGTTTTATAGTTTCTGGTCTTACATTTAGATCTTTAATCCACTGTGAGTTTATTTTTGTGTATGGTGTTAGAAAGTGTTCTAGTTTCATTCTTTTACAAGTGGTTGACCAGTTTTCCCAGCACCACTTGTTGAAGAGATTGTCTTTAATCCATTGTATATTCTTGCCTCCTTTGTCGAAGATAAGGTGTCCACAGGTGTGTGGATTTATCTCTGGGCTTTCTGTTTTGTTCCATGGATCTATATTTCTGTCTTTGTGCCAGTACCATACTGTCTTGATGACTGTGGCTTTGTAGTAGAGCCTGAAGTCAGGCAGGTTGATTCCTCCAGTTCCATTCTTCTTTCTCAAGATTACTTTGGCTATTCAAGGTTTTTTGTATTTCCACAGAAATTGTGAAATTATTTGTTCTAGCTCTGTGAAAAATACTGCTGGTAGCTTGATAGGGATTGCACTGAATCTGTAGATTCTTTGGGTAGTATACTCATTTTCACTATAATGATTCTTCTGATCCATGAACATGGTATATTCTCCATCTACTAGTGTCCTCTTTGATTTCTTTCATCAGATAAATACTCCTGAGTATTTATAAAAAAAAAAAAACTAATATAAAAGATACATACATTTCTATGTTCTTTGCAGCATTTGCAAAGTGCCCATGAATTTGTTGCTGCTGTTGTTATTGTTGTCCAGTCACTAAGCTGTGTCCAACTCTTTGTGACACCATGGACCAAAGCATGCCAGCTTCCTCTCTCCTCCACTATCTCCTAGAGTTTGCTCAAACTCATTTCCACTGAGTCCATGAACAGAGGAACGGATAAAGAAAATGTGATTGATAAATACAATACACACATACAATGGAATATTAGCCATAGAGAAGAATGAAATCTTGCCATTTGTGACAACATGGATGGACTTAGAGAGTATTAAGCCAAGTGAAATAAGTCAGAAAAAAACAAATACTGTATGATTTCACTTATATGTGGGATCTAAAAAACAAAACAAATGAACAAATAGAACTAAAGAGAAACAGAATCAAACACAGAATAAACAGGTGGTTGCCCAAGGGGAGGCATATGGGGGAGGGAAATTAGTGAGGGAGATTAAGAGGTATAAGCTTCAGTTATAACATCTTAATAATGAGTCATGGCTACCAAGGGGGAAAGGGGAGGTGGGAAGAATCAGGAGACTGGGATTGACATCTATGCACTATTGATACTACGCATAAAATAGAGGACTACCCAGAACACACCATAAGCACAGGGAACTCTACTCAGTGCTCTGTGGTGACCTAAACGGGAAGGAAACCCAAGAGAGGGGGTACATGTAGAGCTGATTCACTTTGCAGTACAGCAGAAACTACGCAACACGGTGAAGCAACTATATTCTAACAAAAATTAATTTAAAAAAACTATCTCAATTAAACCAAAAGAAAAAAAACAATGCCATATCTTCTTCTTCAGAGAAAATTATTTTCTAAATCACCAATAATTTAATACAGAAAAAAGGCTACTATGGCAAACCTTCATGTTTACAGGGTGCATTTAAATTTTAATTTAAGTAAAGTACAACATTTAATTCACAGCTGTACTATCATCAAATAGTCTCCAAATAATCGCAGCACACAGAAAACAGTGTTATGTTTGCTAGATATGTAAGTACTAATACAAACCATCCTGGTTTGCTTGAGACATTCCCAACTTCAGCACTGGAGGTTCCACATCCTGGAAACCCTTCAGTCCCAAGTAAACCCTACAACTGATGCCAGTGAGACACTAGGGGGAAGAGAAGGGGAAGAAAAGATGTACAGTTCTGCACTGGAAAAGAAGAAATTTGGAGTCATATTTGGTAATCCTTGCTAGGACTGCCAGATTAACTGTGACCCAGTCACAGATACGTAGGTCTAGCAATCTGGAGAATGGATTCAAATCTTTAAAAAGAGCCTGCCAGAGCCAAACCTACCAACCAATACCCACTAACAATGAATCACATGTGAACACTGCCTACTTCTTGAAGTAACTTAGATTACTCACTCTGAGTACACATATATCTCTATAGTTCACAGCCAGAATTATCCCTGAGAAAACAATCATGTTGCAGGGAAAGAGGTATTTGACAAGTCCTAGGAGTGAGAAACTCAGCACCAAGTCAGAATCAATGCTGTCTAACTAACAACCTTTCCTAGTAACTGGACTCTCTTGTTCCTAGGAATCTAACCTCTTCTCTTGAAATCTATTTCTGGAAATCAGATCCTTTGTCTTTGTTACAATGTGAGGTTAACAAAGTTTCTCTACAACTAGAGCACTGTTGAGGCTTCTTTCCTTACAGTCTGAAGTCACTGTTTTGCCAACATGCTGAAAAGTGCATCTTTCCACTCACTGTTTGATCTCTGTTGCCAAATACCACCATCTATTTATTGCCTGTTTCCATACTCCAGTAACATTCCATCTGCCTGGCCAGATTTCTTTCTAAATTAAAGCCCACTACAGGGAACTCCTAGATCACCTGAAGAATTTTAGCAGATCTGATCAGACACTAAACTTTAAGAATTCATCCTCCCTAGTACTGCTGCTGCTGCTGCAAAGTCGCTTCAGTCGTGTTCAACTCCGTGCAACCCCATAGACGGCAGCCCACCAGGCTCCCCCGTCCCTGGGATTCTACAGGCAAGAATACTGGAGTGGGTTGCCATTTCCTTCTCCAATGCAGGAAAGTGAAAAGTGAAAGTGAAGTTGCTCAGTCGTGTCCAACTCTTAGCAACCCCATGGACCGCAGCCTACCAGGCTCCTCCGTCCATGTGATTTTCCAGTACAGCCTACCCAAACTGAACTCTAGGACTAATACCTAGAATATATCTCTAAGTGGCTTTCAATTCCTGGAAAGAAAACTGAAGGAATTCAGGGCTTGAATGACTTATAAATCTTTTTTTCCAAATAAAAGTTGTTACCTGTGGAGATAAATGAGGCTATGGGAAATGAACATCTTGACCGGAAAAATGGTGCTGAGACCAGAAATTGAATTTTAGATGACTGCTTTCTAAAACCAATGCTTTTATGAATGGGAATTCATAAAACCAAGAACATGTCTGAATCATGAAACCAACTGAGAAGTCTCTGAAACTAAATTGGCAGAGCATAAAAAATGCATATAATGCATTTTAAAAATGCATCTTTTTATAATAAAAGATGTTTAACTTATATAGAGAATAATATAATGAAGACAAATGACCATTCATCTCCAACAATTACTAATGTATTGCCACATATGCCTCATCTATTCTCTTTCCTTTGCTGAAGTAAAACGTAGAATTCTAAAAAACAACATACTAAGGCAGATGTTGAAAGAAGTCAAAGTAAAACAATTTTCAGGAAAAAGTAACAGAAGAGAGAATAGCGAACAATATTTACAGGTTGAGAGTTATCTACCAAGGCAAAATATGGTTAATAAAAAGCTAAAATACAAATTTTAGGGAGTTTTTAACCATATCTCATTTCAGTACATACAGACAAGCTCTAACCAAAATGCCAACAGAACAGCCATGAAAAAATATACAGTAGGCATTTGATTAATTTATAATTTGAGATATTACAGAAAATTATGAAGGGATTTCATTAAAATGATAAATGTATGTAAGTATAAAGAATTAAAATTAAACTGATTAAAAATCGCTGAGGGTCTGACAGGACTGAGCGACTTCACTTTCACTTTTCACTTTCATGCATTGGAGAAGGAAATGGCAACCCACTCTAGTGTTCTTGCCTGGAGAATCCCAGGGATGGGGGAGCCTGGTGGGCTGCCATCTATGGGGTCACACAGGGTTGGACACGACTGAAGCGATTTGCAGCAGCAATGCTCTATTATTGAAATAAAATGAAAACAAAACTTTATTTCCGAGCAGTAATCTATACGTACTTAGGAATTTTTGAAAGCCTAGGAACTTACTTCTGCAAACACGTGTTTGTTGTTGTTGTGCCTAGTCATGTCCTCTCTTTCCAACTCCAGGGACTGTAGCCTGCCAGCCTCCTTTGTCCATGGAATTTTCCAGGCAAAAATACTGGAGTGGGGTGCCATTTTCTACTCCAGGGAATTTTTCCTACCGAGGGTTTTAACTCACATCTCTTGCGTCTCCTGCACTGGCAAGCAGATTCTTTACCATTGCACCACCTGGGATGTCCCAAATCAGTGTGTCTCCCAAAAATAACACATGTTGGTGAGGATGGGGAGAAAAGGGAATCCTTGTACACTGTTGGTAGGGATGGAAATGGGTGCAGCCACTATGGTAAACAGTATCAAGGTTCCTCAAAAAACTAAAAATAGAACCACCATATGCTCCAGCAATTCCACTCCTGGGTATTTATCTGAAGAAAATGAAAACACCAAATCTGAAAAGATACATGCACCCTAATGTGCACAGCAGCATTATTTACAAAAGCAAAGCTATGGAAGCAACCTGAGTATCCATCAACTGATGAATGGATTCAGAAAATGTCACACACAGACACCATAGACTACTACTCAGCCATTAAAAAGAATGGAATTCTGCCATTTGCAACAATATACATGGACCTGGAGGGCATTAGGATCAGGGCAGTCAGTCAGACAGAGAAAGACAAATACTGTATGTTATCATAAAATGTGGAACCTAAAAAATAAAACACACCAATGAATATGGCAAATCAGGAAGTGGCTCACAGAGCAAACTAGTGGCTACCCGCTGGGTAAGGGAATGGACAGCAGAGGGGATGCAGTCAATATAACAACTTTAAATGGAGAATAAATAATAAAATTCTGAACCTCTATGTTACATACCTGAAATTAATACTGTAAACCAACTATACCTCAATAAAAAGAAGTTATTTCTCATGACTTTCCGTCTAAAGCACTCTTCTTCATATCCTTTTGGATATATTTGGCAAATCATTTTGCCAAATAGATTTATAAAAATGACATAACCAAAGTAAGCATAACAAAAGTGAACAACAGAACTCTGGGGTGAGTAACAGTGCAAATTATGTTTTCAATTACACATCTCAAGTCTCCTCCGATTATCACACATTAAAAAAATACCCATGGGGTGGGGCACTGCAATTTAAAACAAAAGACTGTAGGTTAGAAACCTTAGTTCTTTCCCTGGTCGGCCACTAACCAGCAATGACCCCGAACAAGTTTACTTTTTCTATTTCAACTTCAAAGCTCAGTTTCTCATGTGTATAAACAGGAATAAAAATCATAGTATTAGTTAACATGTACTAGTAGTTTCTACATACTGTTAAACAGAACAGCAGCTACATGAGGCTGGTACTCCATTTTACAAAGGGGGCAACTGAGGCAGATGTAATGTCTTCAACAGTACATAACATGGCAGAATCAAGATTGGAACCCAAGCAGTCTCACTTCAGAAAAGCTGTCCATTTCACTACTACTCATCCTGTCTCCTTACTGCCTTAACAACTACAGTTTCTAGGAGAGCGCAGTGTAAGGCTCTACTAATAAGCCTCAGAGGCAACAGCTTCCTAAGTGAATCCATTCTCCCCTTTGCCTTGTCATTCCTCTGGTGAAAAATATCAACACAGGGAGGAAAGGTGTGCAAAAAGGAAGGAGCCAGAGAGCTAGGATTAGACAGATTTGCTGCCAAATTAACCTGCTTCTTCAGAAGGCTGTTCATCTTTTCTCTTGGAAGTTTGATCTTTCGGGGTCTGAACAATAAAGTTCTCACAAGCACTCCAGTGTCTAACCACGGTTGGAATAACGGCGAATTACCAGCCTGGCCTACCCAGGATGGCTCCTTAGCACTCTACAGGCTCTGGGGCGAGCCGCGGGGACGCTGGCCGGGGAGAGCGAGGCCTCGAAGTTTGTCGAGAGCGCTGGAAGCTCACGGCCCAGTTTGGGACTGTCCCGCCTGCCATGTTGGATGACAGGGCGCCCGCCAGCTCCCACTTCGGATGAAGGCGGCCTCGGGACGCCCTCCTAAACTTGTGAACGGGCTCGCGCCTCCACCTGAGCGCAGGGAGAGGCCTGGAAGCGCCCCCTCCGGGCCAGGTTCTCCGCGGAGACCCGGAGCACGACCGCAGTGGGCCGGGCCGCCGCCCCTCCGTCTTCTCGGCCGCGGGCGCGGGAGGGGTGCGGCCCGGGGACCCTCGCCGCTCCCCCGCCGGGCTTCCGAAGGAGCGGGCGCGGGGAGCGGAGGGGCCAGGCCGGCGGACTCGGGCACCGGCGCGCCCCCTCCGTCCCCGCCGCGGGCCCACCGGCCACCGGCCGGGGCGCCCCAGGTGAGGCCTGGAGTACGGGCCCGCCTCGGGCCTGCGCCTCGCCGGGCCCCTTGGGCCGCCGCGAGGTGAGGGAGAGGAGGCAGCAGCCGCGGCGCCGCTTCCGGCTCCTTACCGCTTCACCACGCCGGTCTTGATCTTGATCTGCCTCACGCGAGGATCGGCCATGGTCCCTCGAGCGCCGCGGAAAGGAAGGGCTGAGAACCGGGGTAACCGTGGAGGGAGACGGCGCGGAGGAGGCGGGCCTGTCGGCGTAGCCGGCGCGGCCCGCGCGCGTGCGCACAGCCCGCCGCGGCCCCGGCTCCGCTTACCGCTTACCGCCCTGCCCTGCCTCCACGCACCCGCGGGCCCGGGGCCCGGGGCGTCGCGGGGCGGGGGCCGGTCACCGCTTACCGCCCTGCCCTGCCTCCACCCAGTCCCCTGGTCGCGGAACCTGCCCTCGTCTAGCTCAAATCACTCCTCTTTTAGTTCCTGAACAAGCCTCCTTTTAGTATGGATACAAGTTAACACTTTGCCCCGTCTCCGCAGTCTGGGCTTTGGGGAAACTTCAGTGTCTCCCCGGATAGGCTGCTTTGGCCATGGGACTGCTTTGCGAGATTATCTGTTTAACGGACGGAGTGACCCAAAAATTGAAGATATTTTCGGTGTCATTATCTTATGTAAATAGGGCAGAGTAATGCAGGCTTAAAGAAATAAAACACCATCACTCACATAGTTAAGAGAATCCTTAACCTCTAGTCCAGACCTCTGCATTTATGTGGATAAATGCACCTAATAAATAGTCATCACCTCAAGTGTATCTTAAACATTCCACTTAGAAAATTTGTGCGACACAAAAAGCTTGGGCTTCGTGGTCAAATCAACCCGCAGGCATTCGGGGTTTTACCCTTTAACGGTTAGATGACACTGGACACGCAGGCCACTAAACCTCATTGCTGAGCCTTTTTCCTTGTATGCAAAATAGAAAAATTAATGTCCGCTTCCAGAGTAGGGGCTTCCCTGGTGGCTCAGATGGTAAAGAATCCGCCTGCAATGCGGGAGACCTGGGTTCAATCCCTGGGTTGGGAAGATCCCCTGGAGAAGGGAAAGGCTACCCACTCCAGTATTCTGTCCTGGAGCATTCCATGCTGTATAGTCCATGGGGTCGCAAAGAGTCTGACACAACTGAGCGACTTTCACTTACAGAGTAGCTATGAAGGTTGCCACATAATAGATACTCAACAGTTTTTTATTATTGCTTTATATTTCCAAAATACCTGTCTATTGCACAAAAGGAGGCAGGCCTCCCGTGAGCTCCATCCGCCCTCTTCCTGATGGGGTCCCAGGGAACGCAGGGCAGTGCTCCTTTCTTTTCTAGCTTCCTGGTATCTTTCTTCAAAAACCTCACTGTCTTTACCCTTCCCTACGCTTGCTTCCCTCCTGGCTTCTGTGACGAGCTATGGACAGGTCAAGACCCTGACAGTTCAAGAACTTCAGTATAAATCCAACATCAAAGCGCACCTCCTGGGGACTTCCCTGGTGGTCTAGTGGTTAAGACTGTGCTCCCAAAGCAGGGAGCACAGGTTCGATCCCTGGTTGGGGAACTAGATCCCACGTGCTGCAATGAAAGCTCTCACACAGGGCAAGTAAGACCTGGCACAGCTAAATAAATGAACATTAAAAACAAAAACAAAACACCTTCTGGAGAAAGCCTAGCAAGACTGACCTCTGTCTATTTCATGCTCCTTGGATACTTTGGAATCACCCAAAGTTCATTTTTACTTGGGATATCTTTCTTTTAAAATCTATGTTTGAGTTCATGAGAATGTGCTTACTTAACTCTTCATTGGATTACAAGCCTCTTTAGAGACAAAAACCTTGTCTTCTATAAATCTTCTCCTAACCTCCACCTGTGTTCAGTATACAGCAGGTGTTAAATTCAGTAAATATTGTTATCGTACTGGTTGGCATACTGAAATACAATTTCAAGTGACACAGCAGAGCTATGACATATGGGGTGGGGGGAGTGAAAAATAAAAAACAGAAAAAAAAAAACCAAACAAGGGACTCACCACAGCAAAATGCTACAATCAGAAATCCAGTAGATTATTAATATAAAGTTATTAGATAACCCCTTAAGGCAAAGAAACAATAACAGTAGAACCTACACATCAAAAGATTGTGAAGCTAGGGTTCTTGCTACTGTCAAGGATATTCCTTCAGTCAGGCAACAAAAACTTTGTAACACTTCATTCTTTGCTTTTTGTCATGGTTTCCAGAACCTCAGACCTCAGTTTTGCACTGATTTGCAGCTTTTCCCTCAGTCTAGGTTTTTGATGTAAATACCTACTATCTCACCATATCTCACTAACTCTGCCTCCACCCATTTGCTTTTTTTCCCTTTGTTTTAATGATCTTGTATGTGTGAACCAGTAATAAATAAATGTAATATACCAGCCAAAAGACCTTTGCTGCTGCTGTATACACCTAGTCCTACACTCAGGCCTGCCCCAATGGCTCAGCAGGTCAAGAATCTCCCTGCAACGCAGGAGACACAGGAGATGCTGGTTTGATCCTTGGGTCTGGAAGATCACCTGGAGAAGGATACAGCAACCCACTTCAGTATTCTTGCCTGGGAAATCCCATGGACAGAGGAGCCTGGCAACCTACAGTTCAAAGGGTCGCAAAGAGCTGGACATGACTGAGCGACTAAGCACACAGCACTGCCCAGGCCCGCAGTGTGTGTTTCATCTGTGTCTATGTGTCTGTATTGTATGCTTGAGGCTATGCGTTAAGATCATGGTGTTTGGCCCCATGCCTAAAGATAGGAGATAGGCAGAATGTTTCCCAGTGTCAGGAATTTAGAGTAGTGGTTAAAAGCATGAACTCTGGGGCCAAACTGCCTAGAGTCACTTTCCAGCTCTACTTCTTACTAACTGTGAAAACCTGGACAAATTACCAACCTTTCTATGCCTCAGTTTCTTCATCTGTAAAACATGGGTGATAATAATAATGTTGTTGTTATTTTAGTCACTAAGTCGTGTTCGACTCTTTTGCAACCCGGTGGACTGTAGCCCACTAGGCTCCTCTATCCATGGGATTTTTCAGGCAAGAATATTGGAGTGGGTTGCCATTTTCTTCTCCAGGGGATATCCCTGGCCCAGGAATCAAACCCGCATCTCCTGCATTGCAGGTGAATTCTTTACTACTGAGCAAAGCCCAATTATAATACCTACCTGATAATGTTGTTATAAAGTCTAAATGAGTTAATATTTATAAAATGCTTAGGACTTAATTAAGCCCCATACAAAGTGTTTGTTAAATAAATAAGTCATCTGGGAGGTGCTAAATAGGAAACTGAGTAAACAGTAGGATACACACTTGTATGAATATAAAAATATACATTATAATTAATGAAATTATGCTGAATTCCTGTTTGACTATTACCTTCATATAAAAAGGACCCATGTTGGACTTATCCACCATTGTAGCCCAGCATGCAGCAATGCCTGACACATATAGGTACTCAATAAATATTTCTTGAATGAATAACTCCCGCTTTAAAAATCTTTCTTTCCCCATTTAACAATATGTCATGGAGCCCTCTCATTCCAACAAGAGGGCTACCAAGATAATCTGGAATATCCCGTCAGCACCCTCTAATCCCATACACACACACGCACATCTTTCTCTGTGCCTTGCTCCTTTGGGTCTGGACTTTGAGGAAGTAGACCAATGGAAGGTTATTTCTTGTTACTATGGGAGGCCTGCAAGATCTAGGCAAGCAGATCCCCTATGCTATTTGGAATAGAAACCATGCAAGCTGCATTTCTTACTGTTTGACACCCTTCTATTCTGTTATCCATAAGCTTTTTTTTTTTTTTTTTTTGGCCACACCAAATGGCATGTGGGATCTTAGTTCCATGACCAGGGATCAAACCTCCCCCCCACAGTGGACGTGCACCACTGGACTGTCGGGGAAGTCCCATCCATAAACCTTATTTGAGTTCTGTTTAAAGATTCCAGCCTGGCTTCAGGTGAACTATAGGAATAAATCTGTAGGGGATTCTGTAAGCGATCAGTTTATCAACATTCATGGTTGAAGGCTGAAGAGCTCTGAGAGATACTCAGGACTCAGGACTCTGGCAGGGCAAGAGGAAAGTCCAGCCATCTCCTCCCTGAGTGGCACTTCCCCATTACTAATAATCTTGGAGGGCCGAGGTGATATTTTATTAAACAATGCTACTGCTTCCCTGACAACTTCCTTGTATAAGTTGTTTTCCCACACTTACAGGGCTGTGAACTTAGTCTCCCCATCTTTGCATGTCATTCTCCCTCAACTGACTCCGAGCTCGTCAAGATTAGCGACCACGTCATGTTCATCTTAGTCTCTCCAGCATGCATCTTAATGCCTAATGGCAAGTAGATGCAGCGTAAGTATTTGCTGAGTTAAATAAAAGTCAAACAGGAGACTGACATAGATTTCTAACTTTGATGAAAGCAACAGTCCGGCCATGTTTTTATCAACAGTGCTTCTTTAGGTAACCTCTCCAGGGTTTCTCCCTCCAGTTGGTCATCCGGTTTCATGAAATGAAATTACAACATTACAGCAACTACACATTAGACCCCATATCCCTAATAAATGCTGTTTAAGCCACTAACTTTTGGGGTAATTAACTGTACATCCATAGATAACTAGTAAAATGTTCATACATGGGCTCCTTTTCGTCAAGGCTGATTTGGCTACTTGTACTGCTAAATGGCTAACCTGCCAGCAGGAAAAACCAATACTGACCCCTTGATACAGCACCATTCCAAGAGAAGGTTATCTGGCGGCAGCTTGTTTTCATAGGACCCCTTCCACCCTGAAAAATGCAGTGTGGCAACCCTGAGAATACACACCTCAGGTGTACCTTCAAGAGAAACTTCTGCAGGGGGCAGAGTTGATTGTCAGCCTTAAACTTCCACAGCTTTCAATTCACATATTTACACTAAGCCCATGTTTCTGCTCCAGCCAAGTACTGAGCTAGTATAAATGCTCACTTTTGTTTCCCAAAAGACATGTCTAAGAATGTCCAGGGACAACAACACAGCCCTATGGCTTCCCTTCTCATTCTCTGAACAGTATGCTGGATGAACAGAAGTGCTTGATTTCAGATATAGATTTTAGTCATCCAGTGACTACACTATTCCCCTGAGGGTCAGTGCTTTTGTATTATATCTAAGAAATCTTTGCCCACACACATCATGAAGATATTATCCTATGTTTTATTACAGAAGATATATGTTTTATCTTTCACACTTATACTCACATTCCACTAGAATTGATATTTGTGTATAGGGTGAAGTAGAAGTGAAGAAGGAAACGGCAACCCACTCCAGTATTGTTGCCTGGAGAATCCCACGGACAGAGGAGCCTGGTGAGCTACAGTCCATGGGGTCATAAGAGTTGGACATGACTTAGTGACTAAAGAGAGAGAGAGAAAGAAGTCAATATTAAATTTTTACCATGTGAATTGATTATTCTTTAAAGTCTTCCCCATACTGTTTTCTGCTCTATTAATAAATTGTCAGGGGCATCTACAGTAGACATTATTAGCTGGCTTACCAAACACTCATTCTCCAAACCTTTCTTCTTAATCTGTTTCCATGTAGGGTCTACTCTCTAAATCTTCCTTGCAGCTAGTGGTGGTGAATTAGATATAACTGGAAACATGTAGCAGTTGATGGAAATGCTTTGGATTTCTTGGTAAAAGGGACAAATACAGGGAACTAGCCCTTTCCCACTTCTTCAGTGAAAGTAGATGGAACAACTGGAGTTAAAACATCCACCTTTCAATCATGAGGAAAACACAGATATTTCAGATATCCAGTCCTGATATCATTTAACTGCTGAATCTAGTCATTTTATGTGAGAAAACAAATCCTTATGTGTTAAACTGCTGTTTATGTGATTCCTGTTACTTGCAGCCCAAAGGATTTTCTAATACAGAATCCATCAGAACTCCATGTGTGTGTCTTTGTTTGGGAGAGGGGGAAAGATATAGCCACTGGATCTTTGGAAGAAAGATGCCTATGAAAACAAAAATATTTCCAACTGTGGCTTTAATAACGTGCTGTGTTCTCACTGTATGCATGTATTAAACGTGCGACTTAAATGGCCACATGTCACAGGGTACGGAGGTTGGAAGGCTGCATGTTTTAGATAACAAGAGTTCTATGCAGGCATCAGGAGAATATCATCCTTTTGTCAGGGACTTATAGAGGGCCCCATTTATAGCTGAACAGGTATCTGATGTAACAATTCATTGTTCTGACACATATTGCAATCAGAATATGCAGTTTTTAATGCATCATGTTACATTAGCTTAGCCCATGGTCTAACACCATGTAACATAAATTTTGCCAAAAGGAATGACATTACATGACACTGACTTTGAAAAGACACACACTATTTTTTCAGATCACATACTTTTTATCCATGAGTGCCCAATTCAAAAATCAAGCTGGCAGACAGAAGTGGAGTGAATGTGCAGCCTCAAAGCAGCATATTCATCTTGAGTAGTTTTGCACATTTCTACCTGTAGTCAATGATTCTATTCCATTTTTATGTTGAAATGCATGAGCAACGTTAATGGACCTTTTTTTCTGTCACCTGAAGTATAACTTTTATTCAGGGTCAATCAAGAGAGACCTGAAAAGTGTTTTTGGACTACATACTATAGATAAAATCTTTTTCTGTGTTGTTTATCAGGAGCTATCCATGACTGTTCCATTTGAAACTCTTGCCAAAATATGTATGACTATTTTATTTGTATTGTATCTCTGACTTATTCCTTTCAGTAAGATATCTTCCTTAGGTGTGAAGTATTTTCAACTGTCATTACAGATTCTTTTTTAATTAATTAGAAAGACAACAAAAAGGAGATAAGGATTTTTGGACAACATATTACAGTTTCTAGATTACTAAAAGAATATTCTAAATACTGAGTCACAAAGATCCATTCATACAGGCTTTTAAATTTAAATTATTTACTTCTTTTCTAAATTACCTTCCTACAGAATTTCTTGTCCATTACAGTAAACTACTTAAGGCCTAAAAAATTCTTCTTGTGTTAAAAATCTAAAGTAAAAAACAAAAAATTAAGCAATCATCTGCAAAAGCTTACTAAGATTCCGCAGAATACTCTGCTAATGGGAAGGGAGTCTTTGTGAAATTGCTTTTCCCCTAGTATTTTAAGGTAATATAAAGATATTACTTCTTAATTGAGGAGAGAAATTTCATTTCAACTTCCACAACTTTCAATTCCAACATTACTACCCTAATATTTAATTACTGTACTTTCATTATTACTACAATTATTTCTGTTCTCTTATTACCATATTTTTTTGGACACACGTGTGGGTGTGATTGCCATTTAACCATACAGTTGTGATTTTTAAAAATCCTTTTAGTATAAGAGTTACATGCTTCCAAATGATACAGAAACTTTAGAGTCGACAAAACCAATTTTCCTTGGTTTTTTAGCCACACAAGAAATTAGAGCAAAAGAATTCAATAATGACCCTGGTTAAATACGGTAAAACAACTGGAAGTCTAACATGATACCTAGTAACCAGTGATTATGGCACCCACTCCAGTGCTCTTGCCTGGAGAGTCCCAGGGACGGGGGAGCCTGGTGGGCTGCCATCCATGGGGTCGCACAGAGTCGGACACGACTGAAGTGACTTAGCAGCAGCAGCAGCAACCAGTAATTAATGATTGATTATTTCCCACTTTTTACTCAGATGTTTTGGTATTTGTGTTTGGCACTTAGTTACACAATAGTGCTCCTAAAATTATTAAAAGCAGTGATTGGGACCTCAGCAATACATTGTTGGATAATCTTGAGCAATTTACTACTTCTCTGTGAGACTCAATCTCCTCTACTGTAAAGTAGAAACAGAATACCTGCCACACAGGGTTGTGGTGGCTGTGAAACTTATATAAGACCACGTATGTGAAGGATTAGGCACAGGGACTGGCACGTCATAAATACTCAGTGAATAGTAATTACTGTTACTATCTCAACTCACACAGGCAAAGAATAAATTATCCAGGGTTGATGCTCTTCAATAAAGTTACATTATAGAATAAGTTCATTTATTTTTTTCATTGAACTAGCAAAGAATTATAAAGGAAACAATTGCTTATCCACATATAAGGGTTGTAAGCTGAGACACAACTATTTGGGGACTAATTTTCTATCACAAACAGCAAAGGAAAGAAATCTTCACATGTTAAATTTATTATTGGCAATTTGCATTATTAAAATATCTTTTCAATGAATACATTTAAAATATTCTGTGTAAATTGTATATTTATGCCTATCAAATTTAATGCCATCTATATACCTTTGGGAAAGATATAAACTTTCATTTTTCCTCTGAAATGCTTATGGTATGATAAAATGCGATAATGTAAATAAAGACACATTTTTAACATGTAATAAGTGCTCAATAAATGATTATTATTTCCAAACAAAGCAGAGTCTATGTATGTGAACATTTTTTACTCTGAAGAGCATATTTTTTAAAATATTCATAACAATGTTTAAAGTACTGTCTCCTACTGCAGCCTATATTTTTCTTCTAGTGTAGGGGAAAAAAAATTCAGGTAAGAAAATTCCTAAGAGGTAAAGGAAAATAAAGATGAAAATTAACAAAATTAAAGAAAAGGATTTGTTAGCATGTTCAATTGTTTTGAGAATTTATCTTTGCCAAATTACTGGAATAAACACTGGGAATTCACTATTATTTAACTCATATTAACTAAAAATTAGTGCCTATCAGTAAAGACTGATACATAGTTTAAGTTGTTTGTACTGTTATACATCGTGTAATTTTGCTTTCTTTGCTTTATAAAAGTTAATTTCTATAAGTAAAGATTTTTAAAAAATCAGTGTTTTACAAAATCTTCTTTGTAAATGGCTGGTGAAGATTGACTGGATACTATACTAACCAAAGCTACTACATTTTAACTGTTCAAACAGGAATAAAAAATAGTGAGGGAGACAATTTAAGATACATTGATTTTCTAGATCATAATGTAGCTCTCAGTTACAAATGATAAGAGCAGGCTGCATGAATACTTTGTGAATTATTCAAAAGAAGAAAGGGAAGCTTCAGAGTAAACTACCAGTTCCCAGTGGCTGTTGCAAACTGTTTAAGGTAGACACTCACTGTGCCATTTAAACTTTCATTATCCCTATTTTAGCTTTTGTAACCAACTGGAAATGGATATAAAACTACAAAGACAAAGTGAAAAACACAAATAAGTTTAGTACAAAGCTAGGAACTGAAAGAAAATGGAGAGCAAGAGTGAGTTGAGAAAATGAAAGAAAAAAGGGCAGAAATATGCTTGGGATTAAACAGGTCAAATGGGTATACTCAAGGTACTACATGCAGATGACACCACCCTTATGGCAGAAAGTGAAGAGGAGCTAAAAAGCCTCTTGATAAAAGTGAAAGGGGAGAGTGAAAAAGTTGGCTTAAAGCTCAACATTCAGAAAATGAAGATCATGGCATCTGGTCCCATCACTTCATGGGAAATAGATGGGTAAACAGTGGAAACAGTGTCAGACTTTATTTTGGGGGGCTCCAAAATCACTGCAGATGGTGATTGCAGCCATGAAATTAAAAGACGCTTACTCGCTGGAAGAAAAGTTATGACCAACCTAGATAGTATATTCAAAAGCAGAGACATTACTTTGCCAACAAAGGTCTGTCTAGTCAAGGCTATGGTTTTTCCAGTGGTCATGTATGGGTGTGAGAGTTGGACTGTGAAGAAAGCTGAATGCCGAAGAATTGATGCTTTTGAACTCTGGTGTTGGAGAAGACTCTTGAAGAGTCCCTTGGACTGCAAGGAGATCCAACCAGTCCATTCTGAAGGAGATCAGTCCTGGGTGTTCATTGGAAGGAATGATGCTAAAGCTGAAGCTCCAGTACTTTGGCCACCTCATGCGAAGAGTTGACTCATTGGAAAAGACTCTGATGCTGGGAGGGATTGGGGGCAGGAGGAGAAGGGGACGACAGAGGATGAGATGGCTGGATGGCATCACTGACTCGATGGACGTGAGTCTGAGTAAACTCCAAGAGTTGGTGATGGACAGGGGGGCCTGGTGTGCTGTGATTCATGGGGTCGCAAAGAGTTGGACACGACTGAGCGACTGAACTGAAGGTACTACATTCTTGCTGATTTTCTGTCTGTTAGTTCTATCTATTACAAAAAGGAATGTTGAAGTCTCCTCCTGTAACTGTAGATGCCTCTTTCTCCTTACAGTACTGCCAACTTTTGCTTTGTGCATTTTGAAGCTCTGTCGTTGGGTGCAATCACATTTAGGATTGTTATGTCTTGGTGAATCAACTCCTTTATCAACCTGTATGCGTGCTAAGTCACTTCAGTCATGTCTGACTCTGTGTGACCCCTGTGGACTACAGCATACCAGACTCCTCTGTTCATGGCATTCTCCAGGCAAGAATACTGGAGTGGGTTGTCATTTTCTTTTCCAGAGGATCTTCCTGATCCAGGGATCCAACCTGGGTCTCGGGCAGCGGGTTCTTTACCACTAGCACCACCTGAGAAGCCCTAGCAACCTGTAATGTCTCCTTTTATCCTTGGTGATTTTCTGTGCTATGAAGTCTACTTTGTCTTAGCATAGTATGCTGATGCTGCTGCTAAGTCACTTCAGTCATGTCCGACTCTGTGTGACCCCATAGACGGCAGCCCACCGGGCTCCCCCGTCCCTGGGATAGCCACTCTCTATTTCTTTTGATCAGTGTTCATATGAGAGATCTTTTTCCATCCTCTTGCTTTAACCTACTTAGGTAATTATATTTGAAGTGAGTTTCTTCAAAGTATTTTGCTTATTTGCTGACCATTCTGTATCTGTCTTTATCTGATGTGTTTAACCCATTTACATTTAATGTAACCATTGTATGGTTAGATTTAGGTGAACCATTTTATTGTTATTTGTTTTCTGTTTGTCCCCTTCATTTTTTGTCCCTCTGTTCCCCACCTTACTGTTGCTGTCTGTCTTCCTTTAGATTATTTGAATATGCTCCAATATTTCATTTTAATTTATCTATAGTCATTAGGCTGTATCTCTTTGTATGTGTTTGTGTGTGTGTGTGTGTATGTGTGCTCTAGGAATTATAATACACATAGCTAACCATTTATAGGATATGCGGAGCCAGTATTTTGCCACTTTAAGTAAACTGCAGATACCTCACAACATACAGATCCCTTTGTCTTCCCACCTTTATGTAACAGTGGCCACATGAATTACATTGTCATGCACAGAAAATGATGGTGTTTGGGGAGGTAATTTACATTTAAAAAGAGAGAGGTAGAGAATTATTAAGACCTGTGTGAATGAGGCAAGACAAAGATTAGAATGGAGGTTTACTGATGGTAGTGTTCAGACGGTAGTAAGAGATCAGAAGGTAAGTCCTTTAGATAGGCAGTGCCATTTGACTGAAGGACCTTTGGTGTGGTGATTGGGAAAGAGAAAAGTGTGGGTGATGGGGAAGGCTGCACATGCTGTAGTTATAGTCCTCAAGAAAGGCTGAAGACTATTCGGCTGCTTTCATATACTATTAATACTAGAGAAGGAAATGACAACCCACTCCAGGACTCTTGCCCGGAGAACCCCATGGACAGAAGGGCCTGGTGGGCTATAATCCATGGTATCGTGACGAGTCGGACATGACTGAGCAACTAACACACACATATATTATTAATAATGAAATACACTTTAAAGGAAGAAGGTACAGTGAGCAACTTCTCTGAAATGGGTCATGGTTGGCTCAGTGCAGATGTACAAAAACAGACAATTATTTCCGTAAACCAGCCTTGAGCTACATCTGTGTTACCTAGATCTGTGATGGAGGGAGGTTCCAGATTTCAGGGGAAACAAAGGAAATTTATGCTATAAACTGGTGATCAGCTGGTAAGGTAGTTCTGCTCAAGGGGCTTCCCTTTTCAGGGACTTCCCTGACAGTCCAGCAGCTGGGACTCTGTACTTGCACTGCAGGGGCATGGGTTTAATCCCTGTTTGGGGAACGAAGGGCCTTCCTTGTGGCTCAGCTGGTAAAGAATCCGCCTGCAATGCGGGAGACCTGGGTTCGATCCCTGGGTTGGGAAGATCCCCTGGAGAAGGGAAAGGCTACCCACACCAGTATTCCGGCCTGGAGAATTCCATGGACTGTATAGTCCATGGGGTTGCAAAGAGTTGGACACGACTGAGCCACTTTCACTTTCGCCGGGGAACTAAGACCCTGCATGCTCTGTGTTCCAACAAACAAAAACCAAAAACCATTCCTTTCAAACTGGGATATCCTAAACAGATTTAAAGCAGCTAGATTTCTCAGCAATATTCAGCAATCTAAGCTTGAGTAATTATATAAAGCCAGGGTTTTTAAACTCAAACTTTGGTTTAAGCCTTAGTACTGGTTATTTCTTTGACATACCAGCTAAAATGTTTCTTTTCTTGGAGGTAACTTCGGCTACAAACTGTTCATAGCTTGTCCTGGAGTTATTTTTCCTTTGCCCTCTGCAGCCCCGGAAGTAAGCAATTGTTAAGCCATGATCTCTTCCCCTAGAATATCCTTTTAAGCTTTTCCTCAAGCCAAAATAACAACCTTTTGACAACTCAGCTCTAAGAAAACCCCAAAGTAAGCACTCAGTACTATGGAAACAATCACTTGACATCATTCCAGTAAATCTATTTTTGGGCTATGCAGTTTGTTTCACTGTAATGGTGTTATTTTGGGATTTATTGGCTTCTAGAGCTAAGAAAAAGACATTGGAGCACTGTGAACAACTGCTCAGTGATGGGGTGGGGGGGAATCAGATACTGACAAAACACGCCACTCTATTGTTCATTTATTTCTTCTACTTTTCTTCCTATTTTGACAAATTGCTTGATGTGAACTCATCTTGGTTTTGATTTTTTTTTGCAAATCATATATAAATTCTGAGACATGAGTGAATGTCTTCTTGCCAATTTCAATAAAGGAAAGAGCAGAAAAATTGCAGCTCATATACATCTGTATCATTCAAGGTACAGTCAAGAGATGGAAATCATACCAGTTACTAGAACAGAGAAAATATAATTGGTATCTACGTATAAAGTTGTTAACTAAGAAAAGGAAAAGGCAAGATGAGTTGTCACAGAGGGAGCAACTACCACCCCTAGACCTGGGGAATGAAGAAAGGAAACTGGAATTATTAAAGCTTAGGAACTCAGAGGAGGAAGCTGACCTTGGAAAAAGAGTCTCAGTCAGCTTACACAGGTATCTCTGAGAAGGCAGGATGCTTCTGTAATAATGTTGAGAACAACTCAAAACTCAATTGAACTGCTACTACAGGAAGGTACTGAAGCTTTTGGGGTAAAAAAGGAAAGTGGTACTAGTGTGATACTCACAGAAACAGGGAACATTCAGGAAGCACAGAAATGTTCAAGGCCCTTCTTCCTCCTCTAGCATTACCAGCTTCCTGATGAAGAAGAGAAGAACTAAAGAGCCTCTTGATGAAAGTGAAAGAGGAGAGTGAAAAAGTTGACTTAAAACTCAACATTCAGGAAACTAAGATCATGGTATCCAGTCCCATCACTTCATGGCAAATAGATGGGGAAACAATGGAAACAGTGACAGACTTTATTTTGGGGGGGGCTCCAAAATCGCTGCAGATGGTGACTGCAGCCATGAAATGCAAAGATGTTTGCTCCTTGGAAGAAAAGGTATGACCAACCTAGACAGCTTATTTAAAAGCAGAGACATTACTTTGCCAACAAAGGTCCATCTAGTCAAAGCTATGGTTTTTCCAGTAGTCATGTATAGATGTGAGAGTTGGACTGTGAAGAAAGCTGAGTGCCAAAGAATTGATGCCTTTGAACTGTGGTGTTGGAGAAGACTCTTGAGAATCCCTTGGACAGCAAGGAGATCCAATCAGTCCATCCTAAAAGAAATCAGTCCTGAATATTCATTGGAAGGACTGTTGCTGAAGCTGAAACTCCAATACTTTGGCCACCTGACAGGAGGAACTGACTCATTGGAAAAGACCCTGATGCTGGGAAAGGTTGAAGGCAGGAGGAGAAGGGGATGACAGAGCATGAGAAGGTTGGATGGCATCACCGACTCAATGGACATGAGTTTGAGTAGGCTCCAGGAGTTGGTGATGGACAGGGAAGCCTGGTGTCCTGCAGTCCATGGGGTCGCAAAGAGTCAGACACGACTGAGTGACTCAACTGATCTGAACTGACAAAGAAGAAACGTAGTTTCCAGAATTCTAGATCCAGCATCATATTGCAAAGGATAGAAAGATGGCTTTGGATGAGAGAGAGAAAAACAGTAAGTGAGAAGACATTTCAACAACTTATTCCACCTGCCCTTAAATTAAGTAAGGTGAAGATACAAGACAGACTGACCAGCTGCCACTGAGGGCTCTCAGGGAGTCATCTTGAGTTCCCCTAGTGCAGGATTTAGTTCTCAGCTTTGCAAGTCCAGAAACTCAACTTTGTCAAAGCACCAAGGCGTGATAAAGCACAGAGGGACGGGTTCACATGATCCAACTTACAAGGGACTGATGAATAAATTCAAATCTAAGGTATTCATTTATAGTGAGAATATGACTGTCGAGATAGTTAAAATGGTACAGATCCTTTCATCTGCAGAGAAATATGATGTCAGAAGGTAGCTGATGGTCATGGGAAGGGAGTTGGGAGAGTGAGTGGATGTGCTCCACGGCTCTAGAATTACCTGATGCCATTGTAGTGATGTGCTGGGCAAACTAACCCGACCTCACATTGGCCATTAGTATCCCCACCACTTATACAGAGGTGGACAGAGCACTGCCCCCACCAAGCTGACTCTTTCTCTCATCTTTCCTTGGCTCTTGGCCTCCTGCCAGTAGCTTTTCTTCAAATAGTTAATGTATGTGGTCATTTATAATTTTATTTGTCCTTGGCAGATGGTCTTGGACAAGTTATTATCTTTCTGAGCATTTTCTTTAGATGAGGAACAATAATCTCTATGGCATGGGGTTGTTGTATATATTAAAAGTAATAGTCCATATAAGTACTCACACCATAGAGTCTAAAACATAGGAAGCTTTCAAAACATGCAGGTTCCATTCCTACTTTTGATCCTGCTTTGATTATAGTTTAGACAGTCTGTTCTTCTGACATACATTTCCCTTTAAAAAGATGAGTTAAATGTTTACCTACTACTCCATCAAAAGGATGTATGTACCCTTTTATTTAACCAGTAGCTATTTTGGCGGAAGTAAGATTATTTCTAATGTTGTGTTATTACACTTGATGTTTTATTTCTGGTATCATTCCAGGCTAAGTTACCAAATAGATACTCCCACTAAAGACAAATCAAATATATTCAAAGGCAACAAGGAGCAAGGAAATAAAAAATATCCAGGCCAAAGACTACATTAAGGCAGAACTCAGAAGAGCAAATGCAAACAAACAAACAAAAATCTTAAAAGCAGCCAGAAATAAAAGACAGTTTACTTTGAAAAGAGCAACGGATAGATTAAGATCTATGCTCCCTCAGGCCACAGCGGGCACAAGAAGCTAGTGGAATGATATCTTCAGTGTGCCAAACTATATTCCCTAGCATTTCCTTTAGTGTGGGTCTGCTGCTAGCAAAGTCTCTCAGTGTTTTCATCTGCAAACACCTTTATTTTGCCCTCATTCTTGAAAGATATTTCACTGGGTATAAAATTCTAAACTGAGTGTTTTATTTTCTTGGTATATTGATATTTAAACACACACACACATACATATTTATACTGGAGAAAATTTAAGCTCAAGTAGAGGGTCTGAAATGAAAACGAATAATAAGAAAGTGGTAGTTATGTGCATAAATAAAAAAATTAACTATAAAGCCACAACTTATGTACCAGTCTTTGTAATTAATATATTTAATTTCCTACTGTAAAATTAAAGGTCTTAGAACATTTTAACTCCATTTATCCCCCATATGATTGCTATGTAATTATTTTAAATTGTTTACATTTTTAAATGGAGTAAATAATGATAAATTAAAATTAAAATACATGTAACAGTTTCATGAAAGTCATGAGAGGAATAAACAGAATTAAAGTGTTCCAAGATCTTGTACTCCACAATAAGAAAGTAAACAACCCAAAGGTTCATCAACTGATGAATGAATAAACATCATAAAACATTTATTATAAAATTTAGTATAGCCATATAATGGTTTATTATTCATTAAATAGAAATAAATGATGAAGTTCTGATATGTGTTATAACCTTTATGAAACTTGGAAACTTGAAAATGTGAAAAAACCCAATCATCAAAGGCCACATATTATGTAATTCTATCTGCATGAAATGTCCAGAATAGAAAATCTTTAGAACCAGGAAGTGATTAGTCAAGCACTGGAGGTAATAGGGAAGTAACTGCTGATGGATATAGGGTTACCTTTAGGGTAATAAACATGTTGCAAAAATTAGTGGTAATGATTTGCACAACTATGTGAATATATTAGATAGCACGGAGTCGTATAGTCTGAACGGGTGAACTATATTAAATGTGAATTGCATTCCTCATGAACACAAGATACTGTTGGGGAGGCCTGTTTATGTGCACAGTCTTTCAGGCCTTGCTCAGCCGCGTGAGAAGGGGCCTTGGGTCTGGAACACCTCCTTACTGAGAGACAAGGAGCCCACACAACCACGCCAGACCTGGCTACTTTTGAGGGATCATCTTCCCTGATTTTGGGCTCAGCGCATATTTGTTTGTTCTGCTTGAGCATGTGCGTCAGTGATCTCATGTGTCCAGTTTCCAGACTCCACCGGGGTCAGGGTCCTCCTACTGTGGCACAGGGCTTCCCTGTAGCTCAAACGGTAAAGAATCTGCCTGGGATACAGGAGACCAGGGTTCGATCCCTGGGTTGGGAAGATCCTCTGGAGAAGGGAATGGCAATCCACTCCGGTATTCTTGCCTGGAGAATTCCATGGGCAGAGAAGCTTGGTGGGCATCAGTTCGTGGGGTCGCAAAGAGTCGGACACGACTGAGCGACTAACACACACGGGCTGTGGCACAAGAGGGCCACTGGCATGTACGCCAACTGCCCTGTACTGGCTGCTAAGGGGACCCCCAGCCATGGGAAACCAATACACGCTATTAGAGCTGATTTTAGTCTGTTGTTTTCTCTGAGAGTAAAAACATTCCATTCATGCTTGACTGCACTGTATTTTTCTTGGTGACTCCAATACCACGATACAATGGGTAAACGTATTTGGATTTCTGTTTCTGGTGGTTGGCACTGTCATGACCTCTGCTATCCACCATGGAGTTGGAGGCTCCCCCCTCCCCCCCCACCCCGGCCCAGGTATCGGCAAGTGGTGCACCTTCTCCTGCTTGACAGATACCATTCTGCACCTCAGGTTGGCAAAAGCAAGAATGTCCGGCAGTTGCAAGTGCTGATGAGGATGCAGTGCAACTCAAACTCTCACGCAGCAAAATGCAAATTAGTAAAGTCACTTTGGAAAACCATTTGGCATTTTTAGAAAAGCTGAACATATGCTAATCTAGCTGTTCCACCTCTTTGATTATACTCAAGAGAAGTTCTTGTACATGTGTGAAAGAAAATGTGAGTAAGTGCTTTTAGCAGCCTTGCTCATAATAGCAAAAATGAAATAATCAAATATCTATCAAAATAGAGAAGAAAAATATTATATACCAGTAGCAATGAATGAACTGGATCCACACTCCTCAACAATGAAGAATCTTAAAGACATAACGGTAAACAAAAGAGGCAAATTATTGAAGAACACAAACAGCATGACTGCATTTATATTAAATTTGAAAAAAGACAAAACTAAACATTGTATCACGTAGAGATATATTCAAGGTAGTGAAATTAAAAGAAAAAGCAAACAAGTTATTGTTCAAAGGTTAGGATGATTACTATCCATGGTGGGGAAGAGAGACATGAAATTAGGAGAAGACACAAGGGGAGAAATCGTTTACTTGTATCCTGGATGATGGCTATACAAGCACTTACTTTATTACTATTCTTTAAAGTAAGCTCCAGTGTTTTGGACTTGCTTCTGTATATAAGATATATTTCACAATAAAACAAAAATATTTGTTAAGTGAGTTTCCTGGTATATAAGTCCTTGCATATGTCTAATGATTTCACTAAGCTGATCTCTTAGAAGCTGAATAACTAGGTCAAAAGCTACTAATACATTCAAGGCCGTTATTGTTTGCTACCTAGTTACCATCCAAAAAGAGTATACCTTTTTCCTTTCTCACCAATAATGCCTCTGAGCTCCTGGCTACATAGCTTGAAAAAACTTATTATCCTTGTTCTGCCCTTGTTGGCATGTCCCACTTACTCCTTAATCCACTTTATTCTGATATACAACCCAGTTCCCTGTTAAAACTCACTCTTGTTATCAATACCTTCCTATTTATGAAATTTAGTGATTACTTTTCTTCTTGAATGACTTATACTTTTGTCCTCAAAACTTTTCCACATGGCTAACATCATGCATCACGTGTAGCTTTTAACTTTTTTGATTCTTAGGTCATTTGGCTCCCAGTTCTTAGAGAATCTTCCTGTGGTTTTCCTGTGAACTACCTCAACTTCAAAGGAGAAAACTGCAGATAGAATCCTAATTTATCATTCTCATCATCACCACCACCATCATCATAAATGCTCACCATTATTGCTCATCAGCCAGCTTAATGGATGTTGGCGAAGTCCACCGACTGACAATGTTTGAGCACTGTGGTAGCTAGTAAGTAAAGATGAACCCTAATGCACCAAGCCTCCTGGTGTTCACATCCTTGAATAGTCCCCTTCCACGTGGAATCTGGGTCAGGTTTGTAACTTGCTTTAATCAAAAGCTGTGACAGAAATGACGTTGTGTGCCTTGAGGTGGGCAGCTGCTGCTTCTGTGCTGTTTGGAGTGAAGGCCACCATGTAAGAAGTTTAGCTACCCTGCCGGAGAAAGCACAAGGAGGCACAACACGGCAGCGGGAGCAGGCAGAGGGCCCGAGACCACGTGAAAACAGAAGTCTGGCCACGCCGGCATCTGGCTCCAATCTTCCAACCATCCCTGCCAAATCACCAGCCAGGTGAATGAAGCCATTTCGGATGTGCTAGGTCTAGCCACTGTCTGGCAGCAGCTACATTAAAAACTCCAAGAATGACCAGCAGAACCATCCAGTTGAAATCAGGTAACTTACAGAATTGTCCAAGGTGATCACCAATTGTTGTCTTAAGCCACCAATTTTTGAAATGGTTTGTTATATAGCAACAGATAATGCAAACAAATTCCCTTCTATATTGCCCCTCATGTTTAACTGGTGGAATATGGGCAGATCTTTTGCTTGATCAGAAGTAAAGCTTGACATCGTTATGGCCTGAATTAAGTATATTTCCACCAGGTTGCCTAAGGAGGTGTAAACCCCCCAGTTCAGAAACAGAGCAGGTCAAAACTCCTGTGCTGATCAGTAGTGCAATCGCACCTGTGAATAGCCACTGCATTCTATCCTGCATAGCATAGCTAGACCCTGTTTCAACTTTCTGGGCTTCCCTGGTAGCTCAGCTGGTAAAGAATCCGACTGCGATTCAGGAGACCCTGGTTTGATTCCTAGGTCAGGAAGATCCCATGGAGAAGACATAGGCTACCCATTCCAGTTTCCTTGAGCTTTCCTGGTGGCTCAGCTGGTAAAGAATCCACCAGCAGTGCAGGACACCTGGGTTTGGTCCCTAAGCTGGGAAGAACCCCTGGAAGAAGGCATGGCAACCCACTCCAGCATTTTTGCCTGGAGAATCCAATGGACAGAGGAGCTTGGCAGCTACAGTCCACAGAGTCACAAAGAGTTCAACACAACCGAGCAACTAAGCACAGTTCTGCGAAAAAGGGAGATGTCCTAGAAAACAACAATGAGAGTTGCTGTTATATAACAACATTATATGAGGAAGTTAACATTTGAACTAAAACCTGAAGGAGACAAATTGTCCAGACATATGGTGAACTGGAGTTAGGGCATCCCTAACACAAATGGAAAGACCCCGAGATGAGAAAAGGCTCAGTGTAAAAGAACTGAGTAAAGAACTATCTATAGGAGCAAAGGAGTACGTCAAGGCTGTCTATTGTCACCCTGCTTATTTAACTTCTATGCAGAGTACATCATGAGAAATGCTGGGCTGGATGAAGCACAGGCTGGAATCAAGATTGCTGGGAGAAATATCAATAACCTCAGATATGCAGATGACACCACCCTTATGGCAGGAAGTGAAGAAGAACTAAAGGGCCTCTTGATGAAAGGGAAAGAGGAGAGTGAAAAAGTTGGCTTAAAGCTCAATATTCAAAAAATTAAGATCATGGCATTCAGTCCCATCACTTCATGGGAAATGGATGGGGAAACAGTGGAAATAGTGTCAGACTTTATTTTTCTGGGCTCCAAAATCACTGCAGATGGTGATTGCAGTCATGAAATTAAAAGATGCTTACTCCTTGGAAGGAAAGTTATAACCAACCTAGACAGTATATTAAAAAGTGGAGACATTACTTTGTCAACAAAGGTCCATCTAGTCAAGGCTATGGTTTTTCCAGTGATCATGTATGAATGTGAGAGTTGGACTCTGAAGAAAGCTGAGAGCCAAAGAATTGATGCTTTTGAAATGCAGTGTTGGAGAAGACTCTTGAGGGTCCCTTGGACTGCAAGGAGATCCAATCAGTCCATCTAAAGGAGATCAGTCCTGAGTGTTCATTGAAAGGACTGATTCTGAAGCTGAAACTCCAATACTTTGGCCACCTGTTGTGAAGAGCTGACTCATTTGAAAAGACCATGATGTTGGGAAAGATTGAGGGTGGGAGGAGAAGGGGACGACAGAGGACGAGATGGCTGGATGGCATCATCGACTCAACAGACATGGGTTTGGGTGGACTCCGGGAGTTGGTGATGGACAGGGAGGCCTGCCATGCTGCAGTTCATGGGGTCGCAAAGAGTCGGACACGACTGAGCGACTGAACTGAACTGATAGGACCAAAGACACAGGGGCAGAAGGAGCCCAGTGATGTTTGTTCTGTTAGTGAAGCCTGAACCTTAGACTCTGAATTCTTTGTTGAGCTTAGTCAGTGATGTTAATTTCTTCACTCTCACAGGGAGCAGAACAAAATGGAGGTGTCTGATGAGACTAACTGACATGATGAAGATACAAATTAGAAAATCAATGGTCAAGTAAACACGTGTCTGAGCTGGGCCCCATTCTGTTGTGAATTCTATTCCACACAAACAGAATCTATGATATCTTAATAGACACCTTCTCCTGTATATATAGAGAAGGAAATGGTAACTCACTCCAGTATTCTTGCCTGGAGAATCCCAGGGACAGAGGAGCCTGGTGGGCTGTGTCCACAGGGTCGCACAGAGTTAGATATGACTGAAGCAACTTATCATGCATGCATGCATTGGAGAAGGAAATGGCAACCCACTCCAGTATTCTTGCCTGGAGAATCCCAGGGACGGGGGAGCCTGGTGGGCTGCCGTCTATGGGGTCGCACAGAGTCGGACATGACTGAAGTGACTCAGCGGCGGCAGCAACCTGTATATAGGAGTAAAGTACAGGAAATAAAAACCACTCTAGGTATTTTCAACATGAAGGTATTTAACACAGGAAATTGGGTATTTACAAAATCACTGGAAGCAACTGACATGTCCTTCAGTAGGTAAATGAATAATCAAACTATAGTATATCCACGTAATGGACTGTTATTCAGAACTAAAACATATGGCTATTAAGCCTTGGAAAAACAGGCAGGAAACTTAAATGTATGTTAATAAGTGAAAGAAGCCAATCCAAAAAGAGTATACACTATATGAGTCCAGCTGCACTCTGGAAAATGCAAAAGTAAGGAGACAGTGGAAAGGTCAGTGATTGCCCAGGGTTGGGGGCGTCAGGGAGATGAATAAATACAGCACAAAGAATTCATAGGGCAGCTGAACTATTCTGGAGAAAACTATCATGGTGGAAAAATGCCATTACACAATTGTCAAAATCCAAAGAATGTACACCGCCAAGAGTGAGGGTGGTCTAGCAGTTAAGACTTTGCCTTCCAATACAGAGGATGAGGGCTTGATCCCTGATCAGGAAGCTAAAATCCCACATGTCTTGTGGCCAAAAAACAAAAACAGAAAACAGTGTTGTAACAAATTCAATAAAGACTTAAAAAAAAGAGTGAAGCCTACCATGAACTATAGGCGCTGAGTGACAACTCCTCTTTTTTTTTTTTTTTTTTTGGCCACACCTCACTGCATGAGGGAATTTAGTTCCCCCACCAGGGGTCCCCTACAGTGGAAGCCTGAAGTCTTAATCACTGCACTGCCAGGACGTTCCCCCCCAACTGTTAAAGATTATCCAACTCTTGAAGTGGAGACTCAACACTCTGGAATGTTCTCACACAAAAACCTGAAGTCTTCATGACCTCAATTAACAGAAAACATCTAACAGAAGGATGGCCTCTCATTACTGTCTGGCCCATCTCCCAACAGTGCAAACAACAGGCAGATCCTGATCGGCATGTAGGACAGCTACAATGGAACAGTTCTCTAGGAAAGCACGCTGGAAGGGGGGATGGTGGCCCCAAGCCCATTCATCACAACCAGCAGAGCTTTTACTCTCCCAGCCTGGGCTGCAGGAGGGGTGAAGTACTAGCAAAGCTCCCCTTGCCACCATGCTCTCCGTACAGTCGGAGAAACTAAGAGATCTCTCAGAAGTGGAGGTAGGGGCCTCTCCACCTCTGGGGGATGGACCCCGCCCTCAGGCCCAGCTCCTCACTCTTCCTCATGGTGCTGCAGCAGCCAAGAGGATACACCTCAGAGACCAGCAACGACAGGGAGCTAATTAACCAAGGGTGCTGACTGCTGCGCTGTGAAATCCATCATCAGACTTGCACGAAGGCCATGCTTCCCAGCGTCTTGTGGGCTGCTCCCAGCCACTGGCTGAGTGCAGCAGAAATACTAGTCCTGGGAGGCATGCGACCTCTCTGATGGCCCCCATTGGCCCCAGGACTCCCTGACAGCCCTTCCCAAACCTGTATTACACTGCAGGAAAATCTAGGCCATTTCCACTCAATCTTTTTCCCCTCTCGCTTCACTCAGGGTGGAATCTGCATCATAGCCTGATGATTCTCTCAGCTCCTTCCAACGTTTTCTCCCAGGCGCTTCCACTGATCAAATCCTTGTACATTCAGTTCTATTTTGCTGTCTGCTTCCCTGAGATGCTGAACTAACACACATGTCTTATCCATTGTGAACTCAAGCCTTTGCTCGCTTCTCTTGCCTGAACGCCCACATGCAGTGCTCGGCCTCATCCACTCCACCTACTCAAATTCTATCTTGTGGACCAAGTACTCATCACACCTCCTCCATGAAGTCTGTTTACATGGACCATGGACCTGTCCTCATTCTCTCAGATCTACACATTTTTGCAGGTCTTCTATTGTTCCCTGATTCAAGGCTGTTGAGAATATATTTAACTTCCCTAATATATGAGGGCAAGGAGTGGGTCAGACATTTCCCTATTAACCTCCAAAGTGCTATTTAATGGAACAGAAGACAGAATACAGCAGTTCTATTAAAATCTTATTGAAATGATCAAATAGTTTGTAATTTAAAAAATGAAAAAATTCCAGCAACAAACAGAGATCCTTTTCTACCTAATAAGCTGGCTAAGATTTTAAGAAACACTAGAAAATGAGGCCCTCTCATTAACCTATGGGCAGCATGTAAAATGACATAAGCCTCAGTGCAGTTCAGTTCAGTTGCTCAGTCCTGTCCGACTCTTTGTGACCCTATGAATCACAGCACACCAGGCCACCCTGTCCATCACCAACTCCCAGACTTCACTCAAACTCACGTCCATCGAGTCGGTGATGCCATCCAGCCATCTCTTCCTCTGTCGTCCTTTCTCCTCCTGCCCCCAATCCCTCCCAGCATCAGGGTCTTTTCTAACCTGTCAACTCTTCGCATGAGGTGGCCAAAGTATTGGAGCTTCAGCTTCAGCATCAGTCCTTCCAATGAACACTCAGGATTGATCTCCTTTAGGATGGACTGGTTGGATCTCCGTGCAGTCCAAGGGACTCTCAAGAGTCTTCTCCAACACCATAGTTCAAAAGCATCAATTCTTCGGCGCTCAGCTTTCTTCAAAATCCAACTCTCACATCCATACATGACCACAGGAAAAACCATAGCCTTGACTAAACAGACCTTTGTTGGCAAGGTAATATCTCTGCTTTTGAATATGCTTTCTAGGTTGGTCATAACTTTTCTTCCAAGGAGTAAGCATCTCTTAATTTCATGGCTGCAGTCACCATCTGCAGTGATTTTGGAGCCCAGAAAAATAAAGTCTGACACTGTTTCCACTGTTTCCCCATCTATTTCCCATGAAATGATGGGACCAGATGCCATGATCTTCGTTTTCTGAATGTTGAGCTTTAAGCCAACTTTTTCACTCTCCTCTTTCACGTTCATCAAGAGGCTTTTTAGCTCCTCTTCACTTTCTGCCATAAGGGTGGTGTCATCTGCATATCTGAGGTTACTGATATTTCTCCCGGCAATCTTGATTCCAGCTTGTGCTTCTTCCAGTCCAGCGTTTCTCATGATGTACTCTGCATAGAAGTTAAATAAGCAGGGTGACAATATACAGCCTTGACATACTCCTTTTCCTATTTGGAACCAGTCTGTTGTTCCATGTCCAGTTCTAACTGTTACTTCCTGACCTGCATACAGATTTCTCAAGAAGCAGGTCAGGTGGTCTGGTATTCCCATCTCTTTCAGAATTTTCCAGTTTATTGTGATCCACACAGTCAAAGGCTTTGGCATAGTCAATAAAGCATAAATAGATGTTTTTCTGGAACGCTCTTGGTTTTTTGATGATCCAGCGGATGTTGGCAATTTGATCTCTGGTTCCTCTGCCTTTTCTAAAACCAGCTTGAACATCTGAAGTTCATGGTTCATGTATTGCTGAAGCCTGGCTTGGAGAATTTTGAGCATTATGGACAAGAGGAGAAATCCCCCATCCAAGGAGCGGCGGTTGCGCGGGCACAGGAGGGCCGAGAGGAGCAACCCCACGTTCAAGGTCAGGAGGGGTAACTAGTGCAAGGTAAAGAGCAGCAGCTACGCTTTGCTGGAGCAGCCGTGAAGAGATACCCCACGCCCAAGGTAAGAGAAACCCAAGTAAGACGATAGGTGTTATGAGAGGGTATCAGAGGGCAGACACACTGAAACCATAATCACAGAAAACTAGTCAGTCTTATCACACTAGGACCACAGCCTTGTCTAACTCAATGAAACTAAGCCATGCCGTGTGGGGCCACCCAAGATGGGAGGGTCATGGTGGAGAGGTCTGACAGAATGTGGTCCACTGGAGAAGGGAATGGCAAACCACTTCAGTATTCTTGCCTTGAGAACCCCATGAACAGTATGAAAAGGCAAAATGATAGGATACTGAAAGAGGAACTCCCCAGGTCGGTAGGTGCCCAATATGCTACTGGAGATCAGTGTAGAAATGACTCCAGAAAGAATGAAGGGATGGAGCCACAGCAAAAACAATACGCAGTTGTAGATATTACTGGTGATAGAAGCAAGGTCTGATGCTGTAAAGAGCAATATTGCATAGGAACCTGGAATGTCAGGTCCATGAATCAAGGCAAATTGGAAGTGGTCAAACAGGAGATGGCAAGAGTGAACATCAATATTCTAGGAATCAGCGAATTAAAATGGACTGGAATGGGTGAATTTAACTCAGATGACATAAGCCTATCTGAAGCTAATTTGATAATAATGTAAAGGAAACCTAAAAATGTAGCTATTCTTTAATTATTCTATTTCAGGAATATATCCCAAGAGAACCTTTAAATTACAGAGATGGGAGTAACAGAGGTGGAGCTAAAGCAGGTACTTTTTGTGAGTGGGCATCCCACAGAGAACCAGACCCACCAGGTCAGAAACAAGCTTCTCCTCCTCCCCCCTCCTCCTCTTCTCCTCCTTCTCCCTCCCCATCCTCCCCTTTCCTCCCCCGAGTCCCTGTGCTCCCCTCCTCCTCTGTCTCCTCCTGCTCCCCTCCTCCCTCTCCCTCCCCATCCTCCCCATTTTCCTCCCCAGACCTCCCTGTGCTCCCCTCCTCCTCTGTCTCCTCCTGCTCCCCTCCTCCCTCCTCCCTCCCCATCCTCCCCATTTTCCTCCACGAGTCCCTGTGCTCCCCTCCTCCTCTATCTCCTCCTGCTCCCCTCTTCCCTCTCCCTCCTCATCCTCCCCATTTTCCTCCCCAAGTGCTCCCTGTGCTCCCCTCCTCCTCTGTCTCCTCCTTCTCCCCCCTCCCCCTCCTCCCTCTCCCTCCCCAATCCTCTCCCCTTTCCTCTTCTTTACCTCCTCTCCTCCCCACCCATTATTCTTGATGATTAAACTTTAATTCCACTTCTAGTGGTTCCTAGACCCTCTGGGAAAGACATGAGAGGATCTCTAACCCAGGAAGTCACTACAGGCTATTTACACACCTTCATTTTTCTAATGGGATCTGGAAGAACAGGGTGCACCTCATCTATAAGACACTAAATCTATCCCCACATGAAAACTAGAGGTCAATAACTGGTAATGCTGTGTGTATGTTTTAGGGGGACTGTTGCTTGACCTGATTTAAAATGGGCAACAGAATTGTTGTGGGCAGACCCAGCCCAGCCATGCTATAACCAAAGAGCATCCCCATCCAGTTGGAGGGTTTTAGGTAAAGGGGACTCTAATTGCTTAAATCCAGGTCTACTAAAGAAGGTGCCCCCACCTGCCAGACTGGCAGGATTTTGGCCCTTTCCATTCCTTCTGATTCTCTGTAGGATTTTCCAGAAGGAGGGCTGGAAGGCAGAGGCATAATCCGAGCTGCTGACATTTTTGCAGGGCAACAATAGAGACACAGACGTAGACAACAGGCTTGTGGACACAGTGGGGAACAAGCGGGTGGGACGAACTGGGAGAGCGGCCCTGAAACACACACATCACCACGTGGAAAACAGATAGCCAGTGCGCATCTGCTGTGGGACGCAGGGAGCTCAAACCCGGGGCTCTGTGACAGCCTAGAGGGCTGGGATGGGGCGGGAGGTGGGAAGGAGGTTTAATGGGGTAGCGGGGGAGGTGGGGGGCGTGACATGCGTATGCCTATGGCTGATTCATGTTGATGTATGGCAGAAACCAAAACAATATTGTAAAGCAATTATCCTCCAATTAAAAATAAATAAATTAAAAAGATTGAGCCCTTTGCTTATTTGTTGAAAACTCAACAGTTTTCTTAGGCCTTTACCTCAGATCAATGCTTGTTTATAGATCCTGTATTTTTTTTCCCTGAGAGCTTGAGTAACAAGTAAACCTTGCTATCTTACAGGTTTTCTTTCTCTATAAAATTTGACAGAACAATAAAAATGTTGTCTAATATTTTCCTATAGGTTTCTAGTTTGGATTATTTCAACTTTTTATTTACTTCATTATTTTATTTTGCTTACTTTATTTGTAGTTACTTATATATAACATTTTAAGCCACCTGATACATAAATTGATAGTATTTTCAAATCTGTCATTTTTTATTGGTGTTTTAAAAATTTTAGGGAATTTTCAAATATGCAATCTCATCTGATTATCACAACAAACTGAACAAAAGCAGGTTTCTTTACTTCCATTTGAAAATAGAGACTGAGTTGCAGAGAAGTTAAGTTGATTTGCTGAAGGTCACAGCTAATTGGTAACAAAGCTACAACTAGAATCCTACTTCTGATCTCCCTTCAAGCTTTTCTTTCACTGGACCAAACTAGGTCACACTGTATTTAAGTAAACAAGGTTGCTTCCTGGCCCTGCTTTTGCTTTCTAAACTGGTTGAGACAGACTGGTTTATAAAGGCTATGATCTTAAACCTGATGATGATCTCAGATTATTATATTTTAAAAATGGAACTTATAGGAGAGCAAAGAAAACCTAGGTTCTCCCAAGTTGCCAGAGCACTACTGCTCAGGTGTTTACCACCAGGGCAGAAAAAAGCAGAGAGAAGAATACACGGAAGCCCATCTGAACTTCTGCCCACACTCCCTGCCCCAAAGATATTCCTATCACCTCTTCTTTCCAGGAAGCTTCAGAAAGCTGTGGACTCCATACTACACACTGGCAGGGAAGAAGCTTGATGAGAGAAAGCAGGAACCTCCCCGTACCTGAGGGTGCCCTCTGGGTTTCTTATTTCCTCACGTGGGCTTTCTTCTGTAATTCGTAAGATGTGTATCCCATCCAGGCCAACAGCAGCTCTCTGGAATCTAGATACTGAGTCTACAGGAAAGTGATGTTAATGGAGAATGAGAGTCTAGGACCTGGAGCCACAAACACTGGAACGCTCCTGGGTCCAATGGCTCCTTCAGGAATTATTTTAAACTCCACGTGTACACCCGTGGAGGATCCATGTTGATGTATGGCGAAACCAATACAATATTGTAAAGTAATTAGCCTCCAATTAAAATAAATAAATTTAAATTAAAAAAATAAAACTCCATGATACTTAATTTAAAATAAATTACATAAAATTCTCTTAATTTTCCAATTAAAAATTGCAGCTTTAAATTCAATGAAAATTGTGCTGGAGCCCTTGAATAAGCATTTGATGTTATAGTTGACTGGCTCACAACCCCAAGTTCTGAAAAATACACATATGGCTAGCTTAGAACAAAATATACTAGGTTTGCTAGGTTTGTTTCTAAAGAAATTATTATCTGATGAAGTTCAGTCCTTGGTAGATGAAAAGGAAACTCAGCCTGTCAGCAGCAAGACACACAGGCCAAGCTATTTTTTTCAGTCTGAGAGTTATTTGTGCAGTGAGCCACACAGAGAATCACCCTTTGATCAATAGGATGGATTTGTAAGATGTCTGGCTGGGGTTGGTTCATGGCCAAAGGACAGAAGTGTTCTGTGCAAAACTCTAGTGCATGCAGGAGCTGCTTGTATGACTTGACTTGGAAATACAAATCCCAAAGAAGGCCAAATGTGTTTCAAGGTATAATTTACATTTTATTTAATTCTGCTTTGATTTTAAAATTAATTAGTGATGAGAGCTTCCCATCCTCAAGCAGCTACATATGCAGAACAAATTCCTTGGGCAAACTTCAAATCCTGGGATCCCAGGACAAAGGTCTGGAGTCTTTGGGACTTTTAGGGCAAAGAGAATGCTATAAGAGCATGACTGGCAGAAGCAAACCATTTAAATATGTCTTGGACTATGCAGTGGGATTTAGTATCATTACAATTAAACAATACATTCTGTGCATTTGCTCACATCCACCCTCCATGCTATCTCATATAATTTACATATACAAAGAAGAGGAACTCTTGATAACAATCAGAAATCTGTAGCACTTCTTTACACTAACAATGAAACATCAGAAAAAGAAAGTAAAAAAAACAAATCCCTTTTAAAATCATGTCAAAAAACAAAATACCTAGAAACAAACCTGACCAAGGAGGTGGAAGACTTCTATGCTGAGAAGTATAGTACATTGATAGGAAACTAGAGATGAGTCAAAGACATGGAATGATACCCCATGCTCTTGGGTTGGAAGAATTAATATTGTTAAAATGGCCATACTACCCAGAGTAATATACAGATTTAATGTGATCCTTGACAGTTTTCAAAGAACTAGAATAAACAATACTAAAAGTTATATGAAATCATGAAAGATCCAGAATTGCCAAAGCAATCCTGAGGAGAAAGAATGAAGCTGGAGGCACGACTCCCGCATACTGTGGGCAATACTGTAAAGGTACAGTAACCAAAACAGAGTCGCATTGGCACAAAAACAGACATGGATCAATGGAACTGAATAGAAAGCCCGGAAATAAACCCGGACACCTATAGTTGATTAATCTTGGGAAGAGAAAGCAAGAATACACAATGGAGAAAAGACAATCTCATCAGCAAGTGGTATTGGGAAAATTGGACAGGTGCATATAAACCAATGAAGTGAAACACTTCCTTACACCATACACAAAATAAACTTCAAAAGGCTTAAAGGCTTAAATACATGACATATGACTGACAAGGGCTTAATTTCCAAAATATATGAACAACTCAGCTCAATATAAACAAACAACCCAATAAAAAAATCGGCAGAAGACCTAAATAGACATTCTCCAAAGAAGACATATAGATGGCCAACAGGCACATGAAAAGATGCTCAAGATCTCTAATCATTAGAGAAATGCAAATCAAGACTACAAGGAGATATCACCTCACATCAATCCGAATGGCCATACCAAAAAGTCTACAAATAAAAAATTCTAGAGAGGGTGTGGCGGAGAAGGTGATGGCACCCCACTCCAGTACTCTTGCCTGGAAAATCCCACAGACGGAGGAGCCTAGTGGGCTGCAGTCCATGGGGTCGCTAGGAGTTGGACACGACTGAGCGACTTCACTTTCACTTTTCACTTTCATGCATTGGGGAAGGAAATGGCAACCCACTCCAGTATTCTTGCTTGGAGAATCCCAGGGACAGGGGAGCCTGGTGGGCTGCCGTCTATGGGGCCGCACAGAGTCAGACACGACTGAAGCGACTTAGCAGCAGCAGCAGCAGCAGAGAGGGTGTGGAGAAAAGGGAACTCTCTTATACTGTTGGTGGGATGTAAATTGGTGTAGCCACTATGCAGTCAGCATGGAAGTTCCTTGAAAGACTAAAAGTAGAGTTACCATATGATCTAGCAATCCCACTCTGGGGCATATATCCAGAAAAGAAGAAAACGCTAACTTGAAAAGATATACATATCCCAATGTTTATAGTAGCAACATTTACAATCGCCAACACACAGAAGCAACCTAAGTGTCCATCAATGGAGGAATGGGTACACATACACACACACAACATGGAATATCACTCAACCATAAAAAGAGTGGAAATAATACCGTTTGCAGAAACATGGATGAACCTAGAGATTGTAATACTAAGTGAAGTAAGTCAGAGAAAGAAAGACAAATATCCTATGATACCACTTAACTCTGGAATCTTTAAAAAATTATACAAATGAATCTATCTATAAAACAGAAACAGACTTACAGACATAGAAAACAAACATCATTACCAAAGGGGACTGGGAGAGAAAGAGATAAATTAGGAGCTTGGGATTAACAAATGCATACTACTATGTATAAAACAGATAAATAACAATGTCCTACTTATAGCAGAGGGAATTATATTCAATATCTTGTAATAACTTATAATGGAAAAGAATCTAAGAAAGAATATATGCTTCACTGTATACCCAAAGCTAACACAACATTGTAAATCAACTATACTTCAATAAAAAATTTTAAACAAAGGAGAGGAAATCTCTTGACTGTAGCTATGTCATCTCTATCTTTAGCCATTACTTTATCAAGTCATCCAATAAACAAATTTTAAACACAACTGCGGTCCAGGCATTGGAGTCAGCAGGTGGGGAAGAGAAAAGAGCAAGATAGACTACAGTCCTCGCGCTTATGGAACTTAAGAGTCGAGCCTTATTGAAAAGACAAACCAATTTTAAAATGGGCACTTCTCCAAAGAAGATACACGTATGGCTAATAAGGACCTGAAAAGATGCTCAACATCATTAGTCAAAGGAAAACAACAATAAGATAACACTTCAAACCTATTACGTGTCAATCAAAAAGATAAAACAAGAGTTAGTTTTATTGGAATACTTATAAACAATGTAAATACGAATATAAAATAATGCAGCCACTTTGTAAAACAGTTGGGCAGTTCATCAAAATGTTAACTATAAAGTTACTACGCGTGTGTGCATGCTAAATTGCTTCAGTCATGTCCGACTCTGTGCGATCCTCCTGGACTATAGCCTGCCAGGCTCCTCTGTCCCTGGGCCTCTCCAGGCAAGAACACTGGAGCGGGTTGCCGTGCCCTCCTTCAGGGGACCTTCGCCACCCAGGGATCGAGCCCACATCTCTTATGTCTCCTGCATTGGCAGGTGAGTTCCTTTCCACCAGCACCACCTGGGAAGCCATGAAGTTACCATATGACCCAGCACTTCCACTCCCAGGTATATATCCAAGAGAAATGAAAACAAAAAGGAAAACATGCCCACAGAAAAACATGTACGGGAATGTTCACAACAACATTATTCACCAAAGCCAAAAAGTGGAATACCTCAAATGCCCATCAGCTGATGGACGTATAAATAAAAAGCAGGATACTCGTATGAGAGAATATTGACAATAAAAAATGAAGTCATGATACATGCTACAACATAGATGAGATGCAGAAACATTATGCTGAGTACAAGAAGTTGTTCACAAAAACCCACAGATCATATGATCCCATTTATATGAAATATCCAGAACAGATAAATTGACATTGAGAGAACATAGATCGGTGATTACCTAGGCCTGGTGGAGGGGGAAGTATGTGGGGTGACCACTAATGGATCTGGGTTTCTTTTGGGGGTGATGCAAATGTTCTAAAATTGATTATGCTGATGGTTGTAAAACTGTGAACATACTAAGAACCATTGAAAAGTATGCTTCAAATGGGTGAATTATAGGGTACATGAATTAGGTGTCAGTAAAGCTGCTAAAAATATATAGCAGAAATACAAAGAGCATCTGTGTAACAGACATTGTCCTTGCATTCCACTATTGTTAATATTTGACTTTTTAATTTGAAAAGAGTGTGTGCTATTCTTGGAAACATCCTTTTGATATATTATGTTCTGCCTCTGCCAATTATGAAGTGCTATTATTAATAAAAATTAATTATGTTACCTACTTTGAGGAGCTGCCATTAGAAAGTGCTTGAGATCAGATGGGCCTTATTCCAGTCCTCCATGTGAAACGTAACTTTCCGGGCAGAGTAAGCTTTTTCTTCCTCAGAACAGGAAGGCATAGACATGTCCAATTTTAGTAAAATAATCTTGCAGACTATCTGTGGGGACCTTTTTGATGTGAAATTAAATTGTAGCACAGACAGAGGTTTTATTACATTTACATGGACCCATAAAATAACTTTTATGGTTCCCAGCGGTGCAAATCCTCCTTAATTTTGTTAATTATTTCCCCCCAGTTATCCTTAGCCATGTCTGCTAATTCAGTATTGATCTTGATACTAAGATATGTTATGGTCTTAGAAATTCACTTGAGTCCCCACTGATGAAAAGAACTAAGGAAGCAGATCTTACCCGAGGTAATGTTTTGGATAGATTCCAATTAGTATTATAGCTGAGGATGACAATGTCCTTGCCCCCAATGTCCTGACTTGCTGTTCAGAGCTGGGCTCATAACCCAGAGCAGAGTGTTAGGATCGATCCCAGAGAGACCCCCAAGGAGGAGGAAGCAATACCTACCCTTGGCTTGATGCCTGTGTTCTGGGGCGTTCGTCCCTTTCTTGTTAGCACACCCTCCAACCACCACCCCCAAGGTCTGCAGGCTAAACCTGGAATCTGATCTGTTATTCTGATTGTTTCTACTCTTCTCTGAATTAATCCTTCCCACTTAACCTATTCACACTTTAATTGGAATTTTCTGAAGAAAATGTCTTAAATTAGCTGTTCTTAACTGCGCTGTTCAGCAAGTAATTTGTTACTATTGATAGTTATATTACTGATGTTTTTTAAATGATTTGCTTTAAAAAAAAAATAAATGGGAGTGTGTGCACGGTTACCTTCTTACTCTTAGTTGCCTCTAGAAATGCTTTGGAGTGGAGGAGGGTGTAGTTACCACTAACGCAATGGGATTGAGACACAAGCCTCCATCTAGAGGGAGTGAAAATTGCCAGTGTATCTTACCAGCTGGCTCATTTTACTTTACCAAGCATTTACTGAATACCTACTATGTGCAAAACATTGAGATGAAATTAGTTGCTTTTTCAAACTAAAACTTCAATGTACCTTCAATTTCTGGGTCATGCAATTAATTCCAACATGTTAAGGGACTGTTTTATGATACATAATTATATAATGTAGGCCTCTTGTGAATCTTAATTCTTTCCTTAACTTACCTCATTTAACTTATTAGATACCCATTTATAGCTTTGTAAAATGTACTATACTTAAAAGAAATATCTGCAGCCCTTTTCAAATATTTTAGAATTCATTCTTTTCATGAAAATCAAACTAATTTCTCCTTCCTCCTGTCTATTATTTTGAAATATTGAGGTTATGCTACTTCGGTTCCTTAATCTTGTTTCTTTCTCTATTGTACGATCAGTTCCCAAAGGGCATCCAGTGTTGTACCTTGATCACATAATCTCAGACCCTGGTTGATGACAGTAGTAATGAACCTACTTAATATTCCCTCCTCTCCCTCTTAATTACATGGAATAATTAAGTGGTGTGTGTGTGTGTCTGTGTGTAAGAGAGAGACAGAGGATTTCTCTGGTGGTACAGTGGTTAAGAATCTGTCTGCCAATGCAGGGGACATGGGTTTGAGCCCTGGTCCAGGAAGATTCCACATGCTGTGAGCAACAAAGCCGGAGCACCGCAGCTACTGAGCCTACACTCCAGAGCCTGCGAGCCGCAGCAATTAAAGCCTGGGCGCCCCAGAACCTGTCCTCTGCAACAGGAGAAGCCGCTGCAATGAGAAGTCCGCCCACGGCAGCTAGAGAAAGCCAGTGCACCGCAGTGAGACCCAGCACAGCCAAAAACAATAAATCAGAGAGAGACAGAGACAGAGACCAAGAGAGCAAGGAGGGACGGGGGTGTTTTCCCTGTCGGAAGCCAACCTCAGGGCATTTTGCGAAGTCGGCAACATTTTTTCTACCCCTGCTAGTTTCCCTCTTTTTCCCTCCTAGGTGCTTGCTTCTGGTCTCCCACCTGGGCCACTTGTGGCTCTCTTCCTTGAAGAAGAAAGTGAAAGTGTTAGTCACTCAGTCGTGTCTGACTCTTTGTGCCCCCATGGACTGTAGCCTGCCAAGCTCCTCCATCCATGGGATTCTCCAGGCAAGAATACTGGAGTGGGTTGCCATTTTCTCCTCTGGGGATCTTTCCGACCCAGGGATTGAACCTGTGTCTCCTGCATTGCAGGCAAATTCTTTACCCACTGAGCCACCAGGGTGATCTCAAATCCTGCATTTACAGAATTACATAGAAAAACGCTTTTAAAGTTTTTTTACATATTTATATTTAATAGGCAACTTAAAAAAAAAAACTATTTTGTATTGGGATATAGCAGATTAGCACACTATGTTGTGTTACAGGTAAACAGAAAAGGGACTAGGCCATCCATATATGTGTATCCATTCCATACTCCCTTCCCATCCAGGCTGCCACATAACATTGAACAGATTTCCACGTGCTATACAGTAGGTCTCTGTTGTTTATCCATTTTAAATATAGCAGAGCATATAGGCCCACCCCAAACATCTAACTATCCCTTTTCCCCATCCTTCCCCTCAACACCAAAACCATGAGTTTGTTCTTTAAGTCTGTGAGTCTCTTTCTGTTTTGTTAGTTCGTTAGTATCACTTCTTTTTAGACTTCACATATAATGGATATCATATGATCTTTCTCCTTCTCTATCTGATTTACTTCACTCAGTATGACAATCTCTAGGTCCATCCATGTTGTTACAAATAATAGGCAATCATTTTTTATCTCTTGCTGTTTAATCAACTGGTCCAAAGCTTAGTGATTTAAAACAACCATTTATGATTTTTCACGATCCTATTGTACAGCCTGGGACAGGCTCAGCTGGGTGGTTCTTCAGCTCCATGTGGTGTCTGCTGCTGCTGGAATGTCTAAGGGCTTCCTCCCTCACTCACTGGGGCACCTCCACAGGGACAGCTGAACAGCTTGGGGTGGGTTAGGCATCTCCCCATTTGCCAGAGCTATGTGGCTGGCTTGGTTTCCTCACAGCACCATAGTCTTAGAGTGATGGACTTCTTACACAATCACTGGCTTCTTTCAGGGAGGAAGCAGAAATAGCCAGTCCTTCTAAAGGCTCAGGATGGACCTACCACTGGGTCAGTCCACTTCCACCAAAGCATTTCCCATGGCCAAGCCAGACTCAAAGGGAGGAGCAACAGATTCATCTCTTGATGTGAAGACTGGGATACACACGTAGGACATTGGGATTGGCTGTCTTGCATGTGGTACAAAGTTCAAATAGTACAAAGGGGCACACAGTGTGAAGTAAGTTTTTTTCACATCACTGTCCCTGAGACACCAGAAACAACTTACTGTTATGCTTCTTGAGTATCCTTCCAGAGGTAGTCTGCACATAAATAAGTGTATGCTTTATGAACATACCTTAAAATTTTTATTTATTTATTTGGCTGTGCCAGGTCTTAGCCACAGCCTGCAGGTTCTTCGAATTTCTCTGTGGCATGTGAGATCTTTAGTTGTGGCATATAACTCTTAGTTGCACCATGTGGGATCTAGTTCCCTGACCAAGGATCGAACTTGGGCCCCCTGTATAGGGAGGAAGGCATCTCAGCCACTGGACCATTGGGGAAGTCCTCTATGTTTATGTGTGTTAAGTTGCTTCAGTCATGTCCAGCTCTTTGTGACCCTATGGACTGTAGCATGCCAGGCTACTCTGTCCATGGGATTCTCCAGGCAAGAATGAATATTGGAGTGGGTTGCCGTGCCCTCCTCCAGAGGATCTTTCCAACCCAGGGATTGAACCCACGTCTCTTGTGGCTCCTGCACAGCAGGCAGATTCTTTACCACTGAGCCATCAGGGAAGCCCTCTATGTACATATTTTATATATATTTCTTAAATCAGTGATGTGTGTTACAATTTTCTGCCCAATACACTCCATTTTTTTCATTTAATCAGACATCTGGAGGTAGGTCCATTCTTTGTAATAGCTACACATATTCCTTTGGTGGATATTTAGCCATATCTAATCTCTTATTTATTTCTGCTTTATTGACTATGCCAAAGCCTTTGACTGTGTGGATCACAATAAACTGGAAAATTCTGAAAGAGATGGGAATACCAGACCACCTGACCTGCCTCTTGAGAAATCTGTATGCAGGTCAGGAAGCAACAGTTAGAACTGGACATGGAACAACAGACTGGTTCCAAATAGGAAAAGGAGTACATCAAGGCTGTATATTGTCACCCTGCTTATTTAACTTATATGCAGAGTACATCATGAGAAACGCTGGACTGGAAGAAGCACAAGCTGGAATCAAGACTGCCGGGAGAAATATCAATAACCTCAGATATGCAGATGACACCACCCTTATGGCAGAAAGTGAAGAGGAGCTAAAAAGCCTCTTGAAGAAAGTGAAAGAGGAGAGTGAAAAAGTTGGCTTAAAGCTCAACATTCAGAAAAAGAAGGTCATGGCATCTGGTCCCATCATTTCATGGGAAATAGATGGGTAAACAGTGGAAACAGTGTCAGACTTTATTTTGGGGGGCTACAAAATCACTGCAGATGGTGATTGCAGCCATGAAATTAAAAGACGCTTACTCGTTGGAAGAAAAGTTATGACCAACCTAGATAGCATATTGAAAAGCAGAAACATTACTTTGCTAACAAAGGTCCGTCTAGTCAAGGCTATGGTTTTTCCTGTGGTCATGTATGGATGTGAGAGTTGGACTGTGAAGAAAGCTGAGCACTGAAGAATTGATGCATTTGAACTGTGGTGTTGGAGAAGACTCTTGAGAGTCCCTTGGACTACAAGGACATCCAACCAGTCCATTCTGAAGGAGATCAGCCCTGGGATTTCTTTGGAAGGACTGATGCTGAAGCTGAAACTCCAGTACCTTGGCCACCTCATACGGAGAGTTGACTCATTGGAAAAGACTGATGCTGGGAGGGGTTGGGGGCAGGAGGAGAAGGGGATGACAGAGGATGAGATGGCTGGATGGCATCACTGACTCGATGGACATGAGTCTGAGTGAACTCCAGGAGTTGGTGATGGACAGGGAGGCCTGGCGTGCTGCGATTCATGGGGTCGCAAAGAGTCGGACACGACTGAGCGACTGAACTGGACTGAATCTCTTATTACCAACGCTGCTTCAGTGACTATCAGTATGTGTGTATACATGTATTATATATGCATGTACATATGTGTGTATATACATATATTACACACACACACATATACACAAAGATGTAAGTCTCAGAAAGAAAATTCCTACAAGAAGAATTGCTGGGTTAAATAATATATGCATGTACAATGTTTTTAGATCAACAACAGTAAAGGTGGGAGGGACCCCAAAGTTGGTGGCTGTGCACTGGAAGGACTGTGGCATGAGAGGCTTTGCCTCCATCTGTGACCCTGCCTCACCTCCAGGAGAGTCCGGTCCATTCGCCGGTGTTTACAGTAATCCCTCCTTCATCTCACTCACTGAGAACTACCGTCCTAGACCAATCACCTCATTTGGCAGAGAAGCACCCTGCAGGTCTGAGAGCCTGACCTGCCCCCGGGAGTCCCACCACACTGTGAACAAACGAGTCTTCTGAGTCTCCCAGCAAATGAGCAGTCATCACAGGATCACTTTGCTATAGATCAAGTTTGCCCAAAAGGGGTTCTCTGAGTCACAAAGCCCTCAGAGAGCCTCTCCACACTACGAAACATACAAGATTCTGTCCACGACACCATAAAACTCTCAGAAGAGGACACAGGCAAAACGTTCTCTGATTCACATCAATGCCTTCTTGGGTCAGTCTCCCAAGGCTATAGAAAGAAAAGCAAAAGTAAACAAATGAGCACTAATCAAACTTACAAGCTTTTGTACATCAAAGGAACTCGTAAAATGAAAAGTCAGCCTACAGACTGGGAGAAAATATTTGCAAATGATGTGCTCTACAAGGGCTTGCTTTCATTTGTTTTCACAAACAGCTCATAGAATTCAATAACAAAAAAATAAATAAATAAACAACTTGATCGAAAAATGGACAGAAGATCTAAACAGACATTTCTCCAAAGAAGACACACAGATGGTCAACAAGCACATGCTCAACACTGCTAATTATCAGAGAAATGCAAGTCAGCATCTCACACTTGTCAGATTGGTCAGGAAATCTACAAATAATACATGCTGGAGAGGACGTAGAGAAAAGGGAACACTCCTACACTATTGGTAGGATATACATCGGCGTGGCCACTATGGAAAACAGTAGGGAGGCTCTTCAAAAAACTAAAAATAGAGTTGCCGTGTGATCCTTCAATTCCACTCCTGGGCATGCATTCGGAAAATAACTGGAAAAGATGCATACAGCTCACTGTTCATGGCAGCACTATTCACAGTTGCCAAGGCATGGAAACAACCTCAACGCCCACTGACAGATGAATGGATAAAGATGCAGCACATATATGCAATGGAATACTCCTCAGTCATGAAAAGAAGACATCACACCATCTGCAGCAACAGGGATGGACCTAGAGACGAGCATTCTAAGCCAGAAAGACAAATGCCACATGATACCTTCCATATGTGGAATCTTAAAATATGATACAAATTGACTTATCCATGAATCAAAAACATAGAGACTGACTTGTGGTTGCCAAGAGGGGACGGGAGTTTGAGATTAGCAGATGCTAACTATTATACGTAGACTGGATAAACAACAAGGTCCTACTGTGTGGCACAGGAACTACATTCAATATCATCTAATAAACCGTAATGGAAAAGAAGGTGAAAAAGAATGTGTATACACGTATAACCGAATCCCTTTGCTATACAGTGGAAATTAACACAATACTGTAAAATCAACTATACTTCAATACTTTTTAAGGATTCTGTCATGAAGCATGTCTAGTTACTTCAAGTTATACTCCCATTCACATTCAGTAAGAGCAAATAGACCCAGGAAACCTACTCCCAAGAACCTGTTTGGCACTGTTGAAATGAAAGAATGGATATAACCATCTGTTTTCTGAATTAATTTGACCACAGAACCTTGTCTTTGCGACACTTGTTTCACGAACTGCCTATGGAACTAAGCTTCCTGAGAACCATTCTTTGCGGAATGGTAGTGTAGAAGAAAGTTGTTGGACTGGGAGGCTGGCTCTGCCCTCAACCAGCTCTGCAGTTTTGGACAAGTCAAAAATCACTCTGGGCCCTGGACAGTAGAAGTGCTTATGGCTGGGTTTCGTTTGTTGGGTTTTGTTTTTGCCTTTCTATACAGATGAGCTCCTCCTTATAGTTTTCCTTTCTGAAGACAAGACAAGATGTTGTGCCTGCCAGGAGACATTGAAGAGCAATCTGTTCATCTGTTCGTTTGAATTACTACTCAGTCCTTCAGTTCAGTGTCTGCTAGTGGAAATGAAAATGAGGAGCTGGCTGGGCTTTCTGCCCAAGTGTTCCTGTTACCACTGCCATCACCCTGACCACCCATCCCAATTCATCCCGCTTTCAGATAAGAGAAAAAGCTGCAGAGTTTGGCAAGAAGCAGGATGACTTCAGACAAGAACACAGCAGGAGATGAACACATCTGACTCTGTATCTCTGCCACTTCTAGATAAGCCATAAACAAATTTGGTGCTCAGGGAAAAATGATCTGGTATTCTTAAATCAAATTCATATAACCTTTGCAAATGAGAACAGATCTTCAAACCAGGTGTAGCGTGATTTGTTATGACTCTTTACTGCCTCCAACTGAGACGTTTTACATACACTAATCTAAACACAACGAATCCTGAGCTGCCTTCACGAGTGTAAGTCATTCCAGCCCTGCAATGAAGGGGCTGCTGTGTGTCAGAACACACAGACGCATAGGCAACCAAGAGCTATCTAGCTAAATATCTTCCTTTTATTCATCGGAGCCTCAGAGGTAAAATTTCCTTCCCAGGGACATCAAGGTGATTTGTGACACTCTCCACACACCTTCAGATTCGCAAACCAGTGAGTACATCACACCAATCTCTTGTTTTCTCATCAGTGACAGACATAAAACACAGGTAATCTTCATTTTACTCTGATGTTTCAATTAACTGTGAAAACCCTTTGGCTTATATCATAGAGCATTTGTGAGTATTTCACCTTCTTTCTCAGTTTAAGCATCAGCGAGAATACACACACAATCTTGTCACATTTCTTTCAGAAACTGATGCAATTAAATGGTTGAGCCGACTGTACTAAAGACAAAAAGAATGAGCTGTGAGGACATCTGAGATCTGTCTTTTTGTCTGTCTTCCCAGAGAGGGTCTGACTCATGGTTTAGAAACGTAGGATCTATTTTTATATTCATTCACCATTAACACAGGGGCCTGAAAATGGGAAATCCAAGCATGTTTGTTTACCAAGAATCTACCTCTTTGCACACAATTTTAAAATCACTTCCCTTATCTATTTTTTCATCCTCAGGGCCTGCAGCAAAGTACAGAAATTTAGTGAATTTTTCTAGTTAGCCTGCAAGATACCTACAATCTTTAAAAAATATTTTTAAAAATCTTATAATTGTTAAACTAACACATCAAATTTAGATTATCTCATGGACATTTTGAGAACTCAAGAGCTTTGAGTTGTGTTTGTTTTGTTTCCTGAGATTTGAAAATCTGATGAATCTTTACATCTTTAAATTAAGTTTCACATTGTCTCTGGAACTAGTAGAAGCAGAAGACATTAAGTTAAATAAGTTTTAATTTTATCATATTGACAGCAAACAAATGGCCTTAACTGAATAGACGGTTACTTGCTTTTTTTTTTTTAACTGAATGGATGGAAACAATTGGTTATTTTAGCATCACGTAGATTAAAAAATTTTTTAAACTGTATTATAAAGCATTGTGCCAATTAGACTCTTGGAGAATTACATATGACCGCAGCTTAATAATTACAGTTTTGTGGACAGTTTACAAACAGTAGGTGGTAAATAATGGTTCAGACTAGATCCAACTCTCCCAATCCTTCTAAAATCAATTATAATAGAGCAGTGAGAGGTGCCATCTCTCTTTGCTGTCATTATGAAGATGTAATTCTGTTACAATTATTTAATCCCAAAGGCATTATTACACCTGTTCAGCAGTTTTCAACCATTCACTAAAATGATGTACAACTCCACTGTGATAAATCTGAGTGATTTTTTTATTAAAGTTTCTTTAAAAGTATTATAACTAGAGGCTGATGAATTTAAATAAATGTTTAGAAAAGCTACATAAATAATTATATAAGGAATGTGTTGTTTTAGGATTTACTCATTCACTAGTTTGAACTGTGAATAACCTTCAGACACAATTAGAGAATTTTTAAAAACTCATTTAAATCATGTATATCAGATTAAAGGATAATGGATTCATATAACAGGTCAGATCATGTAGAGCCTCATGGACATGGGTATTGTTCCAGCTTCAACAGAAAGCCCTAGGGAGTTTTAAACATTGGAGTGGTGTGATTGACTTGTTTTTAAGGGCTGACTTTGGCTGTAGGAAGGGTGGGGGTGAATTATAGAGAGCTAGGAGTGAAGGGTGAAAGGCCAGCTACTGCAGACCCTCTGCATCACCTCTGGAAAAGTGATGGTCGCCTGATTTGGAGGTACTTGTGAAGACAGAGAAATGGATGGATTGGGGATATGTTGTGGAGGTAAATGGCAGGACTGCTGATAGATTAATAGTGGGAGATAAAGGAAAAGGGGAAGCAAGTTGACTCTGAGGTCTTGCTCTTGAAACCTAGACGGATGGGGCGACGGGGGCAGTGAACAGGAAGCATGGGGTGGCTGCGCATCGCTGTTCCAGGACGGCGCGGTAGAAGCTGTATAAGAGCCGTGCCGCTGGCTGCCTCACTGCTCAGACTGTCTCATGGACGCGGTGGAGCTGCGCTTAGAACAAGTCAAGTTGCCTCTGTCCACAGGGTGGAACGAAGCTCCTCTGCTCTGAACACTGCGGAAGAGGCATTTGGGAGGGGTGTGAGACTGAACTCCAAAGGGCTGAGCAGCAAAAATCAAAACTGATCCCATAAAGTACAAACGTGTTCAGTTCCGGTGGCAGTTTATACATTCTGTACTGTGGTTATAATGAGATATTAATTCCGAGTTGATGTCCCATAATTAGAAGTCCACTTTGGTTACATACATGACAGATTATCTGAAAATACATCTGTTCTGGCATTTTAAAGGAAAGACTATTCAGAGTTTTGCTTAGTTCTCACAAAGGAAATGAACATTTTCCTTTCGCAATCCTGAATGTTTGTATGTTCCTATATGTAGATTTGCATGATTTTGGGTCTCCATCTGAAACAGACAGACTTGATTGATTACGTTAGGTGGGTTTTATTGGGCTTTGCGTCTTTTCTTTTGGCCATTTCAGTATTTGTGACAAATCTGCCAGAGATGGGAAAGGAGAAATAGAAAAGGAGAGAGAGAGAGAGAGAAAGAGAGAGAAAGAGAGAGAGAGAGAGAGAGAGAGAGAAACCTAAGATTTCCTCTTGTTCTAATGTTAAAAATGCTGCTAAAAGTGTAGTCATGAGCTGTCCATATACATTTGTATGAATGAGTTTACATCTGTCTATGGGCATACCGAAGTACTATAAAGGTGCACCACTGTATAAATGTGTGATTATAAGAGAAAGAGAGAAATTGATTTCACAGACATCACTGGTTTGTTTTTTGTGTGTTTTTTTGTTTTGGTAAGGATTTGAGAAAGAGTGACTTAACTTCTGTCTTTTTTGTCACCAATGACAGGTGACAAGAACTCTGATGGCACTCAGAGCAAATGAGAACTAAAGAGTCTTGCTCATAATCTGAGGAAGAGATTTTTAACCCAGTGTTCACAGGACCCTTCGAGAGATCTGTGAACTCTCCAAAATTGTATGCAAAATTTTACAAGAATGGGAATATGTGCATTTTTCTAAAGAGTAGGTATATAATTTTAATTGATCCTCAGAGGAATCCATGACTCATAAAGGCTTAACCCCACCCACCACTCTTGGCACCAATTTATGGTGCAAATCAGAGGTTAGATTATTGACTAATGAGGCACCTACAGTCACACAAAGTCAGTGACAGGGAGCCTGGGTGGTTATGCAGCTTTCTTTGGGTGGACACACCAACGGTAGTGAATTCTGACCTAAGTGAAGACCTGGAATTGTGTTACAGGCTGCAACCTTCCCCCACTTGCCCCGGAAAAGACTCATGAAGGCAGGTATATGAGAGCTGGGTTTCTGTTCATTGAATTGAGGTGGGAAGAAGACCAATAAGCTGACCAAACAAATACTAGAAAGATTAACTGAAGCAGAGCCTCCAATTGACCTCAGACAACAAAGAAAAATGGTCAGGGCAGCCCAGCAAGCAGTATTTTGAGCTCAGGCCTTCCCGTGCTCTCAAGAGACATAATAGCAAATAGAAACAAACCCCACAAAAATGCAACTGCTTCCTTCTGGCATATTAGTCCTTCTTGTGTGGACCCAGCAAAGAAAGAAAGATAGAACCCAGTGTTACCTTCACAGTACCACTATTTTTCCACTTTTAATTTCAGCAGCTACCTATGGGACAGTTATTATTTAAAGATACTCTTCACAGCTCTTGGGCTAGGAAGATGAATAAGATATTCTTATTTAAGCAACAGAATTCCAAGAAAACAGACAATACAGGTCCACCCTTTGTGCAAGAGTCCCCGGAAAGCTGTGTTTAAAGAGAATGGTCATAGATCAAAGCGTGTATCAAATGCAACAGGAAAATGAAGACGCTTGAGGCTAATTCCCCAGTAAGAAAGAAATTATTCTTTTTTGTAATGTTAATAACAACATTTTCTTTTTTTTTGGTCTATGTTGTAAATATAGACTGCCATAGTATGCTTCTACCCACATCCATAATATGTGCATATATATGCATAGAGATTCATCACTGTATCCTTAGCATTAATTTTCATGTAATTTAAGGACCTGCACTTTCTACTTGGTGAATCTTTCTGTCCTGTAAAGGAAACGAGTTCACTCAACTACACACTATCAAGCAGACAGGTAATCAATCAGTGATCACACATATCAGTTCCAGCTGAGCTCCTGTCTATTGCTAAGATGGTTACAATAACCTCTAACTGTTCCATGTAAGTAGAAATGGCCTCTTAGACACCTACACCAAAGGTTCGTGCAAGGAGGCTCAACCCGACGGCGGCAGTAGCATTAGCTTTTTTTTTTTTTCCAAATGTGTCTTTGTCAGCAGTATTTTTAAACATGGGTCTCATCCTGTACTATATTTTATTGCTAAAAGCATCTTTAGTCTCCAGTTTCAGGGATAAAAGGCAATTTTAAAATGTCATGATGGGAAGTAATTTTTCAAGGTTTTCATGACAGGACATAAAACTAGATTAAAAAATATCCAAAATAAGGCCTTGCTCATCAAGATGAGGACTTTCACCTGGGTTTCAGGACATTTGGGCCAAACTCTCCTCCTACCAATACTGCTCAGTTGACTGAGGAAATACTTCTAGCTTTCAAAGAAAAATCACAAACTCATGCCCACATGCCTTTATTTAAAAGCTGTCACTAGCTGGCTTCCCTAATCTTGTCTCACATGAGAAGCTTATTGTAATTTGGAGTGCTGAATTCCAAAATGCTGCAAAGCAGTCTTCCAAAGGTCCAACCCGAGCCAGCTGGAGAGATGCCTTGTCTTAAGCTTACTGGGATACTACCCCACAGAAGGTGACTCCCCAGGACCATGGTTTCCTCCTAGGTATATGTCAACAGCTACTAGGAGCAATCAGATCAGGATGGATTTACTAGCACAAGAAAGAAAGAAAGGTTTTTTCCCTTTTCAGTAAGAAGATGGATAATCCAGGGATTATGTTCATTGAGGTTTTGGAATAGTAAACCTCATTTCCAAAGTCAAGCTCTTCAAAACTGTGTGTGTATGTGGTTGAGGGGAGTCCTACAGACTTGAATAATTAGGCACTCCACATATGTTTTCCTTAAATTCTTTCTATTTAGAATAGAATAGAAAATAAAACAGAAAACATGATTCCTTTCTCAAAAGATGGGAGAGGCAGAACCCATGCTTGGTCTTCTGACTCACTTGGCCAACAGCTAGGGGTCTTTGAGCTGACAGCTTATGTTTTGATAATGTTTTTATAATGATAACGCTACCTACAACAGACAGCTGTTAAGGGGTTACATGTAAAGAATTTAGCAAGTGCCTAGTACACTACAAGTTCTCAGTAGTATATCTTTAAATTAGAAAAGCTGCAGGTCATGTAAAAGCAAATAACAGCAAATGAAAATGAGCATCAGAACAGAAATCCTCAAGTTTAAAGAGATAATGAACAAAATATGTGAAATGATTCAGAAAAGAAAGTGCTATTTGAGCCATAGTTGGAGACCAGAGTGATTTCAGGAGATCTCACTGCGAACTGTCTGGGGTAGACTGATGCATTACTGTTTGGGAGACTTGCTTAAGGATCCTCCTTCAGAAATGTGGGCATAAAATGATCAAGTCCTAGCCTGGGGTAGTGGCTGTGAACATGTAAAGGAAAAGAGGTGGCATCACCAACCCTGATAAGAAAGAACAGAAACATTCTTTAAATCAAAGGAATATCTCCCATAGTTGGGAAAGCAAGTAAATGCCAGAAAGAGAAGATGAAAGAAAGGCAAATGAAGTGTGTTTTATAAAGGTTCTTTTCCCAAGGAGCCCAAAGCATATTCAATTATAGAAATGCTATACTCCTCAAAGTAGGGCTGATGGTGTAAAGATAGAGTGACAAAACCTCGGAAGACATCTGTTTACATTCTGTTTACTTCCAACACAAAGCAGGAGATATAGAGGGTATAGGAAACAGGGGAAGTCATTCTGTCACTAAGACAGGTATCATGGGAAGCAAGGAATTTAGCTCTGAGCTTCCAGGCAGTCAATGCAAAAGGGAAAATGAATCAGTCATGTGGATTGTCCACTTCAGAGAGAAGGAAGCAAACCAACTTTTCAGAAACAGGAAATATTTTCCTGTCTTTAAGATCTGAGAAGAGATAACTATAACCAGCTTGCTCCCAGTTTAGAAACGGGACAAAAACTTAAACTTCAGACTTCTTTTGAAAAGAACAGATCTGCTGGGCCTAGCCATAGTAAACAGTCTCTGATAACTCACTCCTTACCCAAGTTCTCAAACGGACTCAGGTCCATCAGTTTGGGGTAAAACAAATACACGCATGTTGTTAATCCTCAAACACATGACTTGTCTGATCCTAGATAGAAACGAAGAGTCTATTAACTACTTTCTCCAGCTTCAGTGAGTTACGGTCCTCCTCGTTTTTTAATTTTTGGAAGTGGGGGACAATTTCATCAAGTAGGAAAGGAAATCTATTAGGGAGCTTGCCCCTGAGGGGACGGGGGAAAGGGGAGAGTAATATAGAGAGGGTGGCCTTAAAGGCCAGTGGCCCAGCCTGAAGGGTCCCAGCCACCTTGAAACCCACCAAGTTCTTCCTCTAGCTGCTTTCTTTATCCCAATCGAATCCCTTAGCAAATCCAAACTTCCCTGGACAGGGAGGGCTAGTTTCTCCGACTTCAGCTACCCTCCAGAGGAAAGAGACCGGGAAGGGGAAGAAAGCAGAGAGGGAGAGGTTAGGGGTCGGAGAAAGGCCTCTTTTGTCTGCACATTTCAGTCCCTAGTTGGGGTGGAGAGAGTGCGCGGCAGCGCTGCAGTTTTACAGCCCATGTGAGCAGCGCTCTGCTGTGGAAATCTAATTTGACAGAATAGGTAAATAAAATCAACTGTCATCAACTCCCATTTTATTTACGAGACGAGGTCAATGTTTTTATAGCATCAAACGAAGCAGCTTATTGGAAACAGATTTCAGAACCACTCAATAAAGGCAGTTCTGGAAGTTAGTTTGGTTTTAAATGCCCAAATTCGATGCATTATTTGAAAAAATGTCTTCAGCGAGCCGAAGACAACACGCTGCGAATACATTCGGCTGTCCAGCCCCACCTAGCTGGTTCTGAGAACTGGGGCCCTCTCTGTGGAGGGACCCCTCCCGGTCCCTCGCCCCCGGGGTCAGGGCTGGGATGGCACCTGGGGCCGGAGGAGTAGGGGGCGGGCGGGCGGTGCCTGGCGCCTTTCTCCGGGTGCGTTCCTGCCGGCCTTTTGTTTGGTTGTCTCCGCTTTCCCCTTGGTTGTTGATTATTAGTATTTTCCTAGTTTTCCAAACTAATAAGTGCCACTATCAGGCAGTTGGAAGCTCTCGGAGGCTGCAGGCTTTGCCGCTCGGCCTTAATTGATATTGAACGAGCTGCTGGTAGACGGGAACAGGGCCGCTGCTGGATAATTTGCAGTTTAATCAGCGTTTGTAATGAGAGCGGCTGATTAGGGCTGTTGGAAATAAAAGAGAGTTACAAGGAACGTCTGTCAGAGTCCGGTGATAATTCAGGACTAATTGTGGTGATTAGCGCAAACTGGATGACTTTGGGCTTTGCTAATGCAAAGAGAAACGTGCAGGCTCCAGCCAGGGACCCCTCGGAGAACAGCGCTCAGCGCTGCGCGCAACTCTGCGGAGCCACTTTTCCTGCGAGGCCCCCGGCGCCCGGGGCCGGGCGCCCCCTGCGCTGCCGCGGGGTCCGGCCACCCCTGCCCTGTCCCCCTCCGGCCCCAGCCCTGCCCCGGGGCGCTTTTCCGGGGCCCCCTAAGGCCCGGTGGACGCCGTTAGCGGCCCCCACCCCCTTCTCTCCCCTCCATTCTTTGCCCCTGACGCCTCCCCAAGCCATCCCCGCAGCCCCCTCGCCGCCGGGGAATGTGGAACAGCCTGCTCTGCCCGACGCCCAGCTCCCGCTTCCACTCCCCTACCCCTTGCCCCGGCCGAGACCCAGGAGCCTCCTCGCCAGGAGCGCCCGAGCTGGCGGGGCTGTCTTTACTAGCCCCCTCCCCTTCACCGTCGCCTCCCCTCCGTTTCCCCTTCCTCTGGACCTTCACCCGCCCCCGCCCCCACCCCAGAGAAAGGCTCTGCCCCTTCGTGCACCCGCAAACCCGTTGCCCTGGGTGGGTGTCCCGAGGCCTGCGCCACGCAAAGTAGCAGAACCTTTGAGTACGCTGGGGAGAAGAGGACCACCGCTTATAAACGGCCGGAGTCCTCATTATTGAGGAGTTTCATAACTCTTTAATTCATTTTTAATGACGGCAATAAACATGGTAGTCATTTTGGAACAATAGCTAAAAATCATAGGGCCATTACTGTCCATTAAAACGGTGTTTACAGTTCAATGGAGGTTCACGTGCCCCGTCGTCATTCACATCAGCCAAAGGAGAGATTTATAGGTCAGAAGAATGGTTCTTTTTACTCTTTATATAACATAAAGATTATTGAGAAAATTGTTTAAAAAAAAAGTTCACTTGGCTTTTAATCGTATGAATGGGGATTAAATAAGGAGCTGTTGTCTGGTGCCTGATTTCTATTTGATCAATAAATCATCAAGTGCCTTAAGTGCTTTATTCACTATCAAATTAAATGAAAAATACTTTAACCTGCGTCCCTGGTGTCGGCAGATAAAGCTAATAATATTTTCTGTTATGTTTCCATTTAGGCATTTAACACTCAGAAAAATCTACCAGGTCTTGCTCTCTTTCTCTCTATTAGAGATACCACATATTTATTCCACATACCTACACAGGGAATTCTCACCATCAAGGGAGAGCTTACCTGCTCGGGGGGACAGAAATCTGACTAGACAATCCTAAGGCAGTTTGCCAGAATCTCAGCCCCAACTAAAATGGCTCCACCTTAACGTTAAGGTGGAGTCGCAGGACTCCAGGCGCCCCCAGCGCCAAGGGGCTGGTTCTGCCCGCTGGGCTACAGGATTGAAATAACGTTTTACCTGAGTGTTTGCCCTTTGCTAGAGTCCAACTCTTCATACAATAATAAATCTAAACAATAGGCCCAAAGGGACAAATCTCTATTATTTCCCAGATTTTCCTGTCCTAGATTAGATATCATCTAATATGATGTATTTCCAACGTAGTCCTTTCCTGCCTTTGGAGGAGCTGGGGAATATGAGACACTCCCTTCCTCTACTACACACCTCAGACCAGAGCTACCAGGACTGTGCTTTATAAGATAACAGCACATATTGTAGCTTAATACCATGTTACTTCACATGTGTCACAAAAGAAAGCATTTTCCTTAGTGTGTACATTTGGGAGAGATTTTTTTTTTCCCTTTAATGTCTGGGGTAACCTGACTCTGGCTTGTAGAAAAAAAAAATGCAATCGAATGATATTTGTGAAGTTTAATTGCTAACTTAGCAGCTCGGTCACACCTCCCAACCCATTAGATGATGAAATCTCACCTGGTTAACGGATACAGCACTGTGGCCTCAATGGCGAATGCCTGATTATACAGCCAAGCTGCTAATTTACCAAACCCCCCGACCAGGGAGGCCTGGACGGCCACCACTCACTGTATTCATGCGGTAGCTAAGAGAAGGAACCGTATTCCCTGAGCCGCTTTCCAGCTACCCGCAGAATGAGAAATGTAAAATTAGTGGAGGTGTGTGCATGAAGGGAGCCGAGCAATTAGCAAGGCGCGGGCGCCCGCTGGCCCGGAGGGGGTCGGCGGGGGCGAGTGGGGAGACGAGGGCGCGAGGGCAAAGGGCCTCCTTCCTCGCGGGCTGCGGTTGGTAGGCCTCAGCGGCGGCGAGGTCAACGCTTGTGCACCCGCCCGGCTGCCGGGGCGCCCAGTTAAGAACAATGCGCTTCCTATCAGCCCTTTGCCACGTGTGCCTTTCCACAATTCGCTACCCACCCGACTCCAGAGGCACGACGCGCCCTGGAGCGCACACACACTTTGTCTTTCTGTTTCTCTCCAGTTTGCCCGACAAAATCACGTTAAGCATCCAAACATAGCAAAATCAGCAACTGGTAGCATCTCTACAACAGGCCTCGGGGAACTAGGACATCGATCTTAGAAGGCGGGGTCTGAAGCCTTTAAGACCTCCGCGTCCGTCACCCTGGTGCGCTATCTGCGTTCTCTCCTGTCCCCCATCTCCTCAGCTGCTAGCTCCCAGCTCTTCTCGGTGGCTGCGGAGCTTGGCTGTTGAGCGCAAGGCCAGGCGTGCGACCAGTTGTTTCCCTCTGCCTGGGGGTGGGGATGCGCATAAACTGGATATTTACAACAGGAGCCTGCGCACGCACTTCTGCCTGTGAGGGCAGGTGTCTTTGCACAGATTCTGTTAGATGCAAGTGGAATTACATGCATTTGTGCAGGTTCCAAAGCCATCGTTCAGTCAGCTGGGTGGTGGTTCTGAGACTGGATGAGGGGGACAAGAAGAAAGAGCATCTTCAGGGGCTTTACAGCCACCTTTCCTTCCTCTCCTTCCAGCTGTAGGTGGCAAACCCAACACTTTCCCTTCCCATCCTCCCTTAAAACCAACCAAACAGTTCACAAACCCTTATTTATTTGTTTGTCTGTGGTTATTGCCCATGTTATTAATTGCACCCGGGCCTTCCTTGCTCTTTGAGAGAGCAGCGGTATAAATTGGCTCTAATAAATATTAGCCGCTAGATTAGGCGAGGTGAAGCTGGCACCGCGCTCTATTTTCGACCTGTAGCCTCTGCGAAGCCGCCAGTTCTGCGCCAGATTAGCCCCATCCATCCAGTGTCAATGGTTGTCTTGTTGAGAAAATCAGTGAGTAAACAGGGCTGACAGAGAGGGGGCCCAGCTGATTACTCATACAAATAGACTGCAAACTCCTCCAGGAGAAGCTGTTTCCAGAGATGGGTTTCTCGCATTGACAAGGCTGCTTCTCCCAGGATCCCGTGTCCTGCTGTTCCCACTTTGTCCTCCATCAATCACACAATTGTGTCCGGGATGTTTTATAGAGTCACTTAATATCCCTGCCTTCATCTCTATTCACTTAGAGAATCATCTGCCATCAGGGCTAAAGGCTTTCTGCTGGATGGGACTGGCGACACACCCGGGCAACAATAGCTCTGGTGGAAGCAGGACCCAAGCCCTTTCTGATGCTAATAGAACAGCCCCAGGATGTTCCAGTGCAAGGCAGCCTTTATTGAAAATGGCCATTAGCCCTTTGTCCACTGCATTAAATTATCCCCTGGGCTAGTCCATGATAGGGGTGTGGAGGCCACAGTAAGTTTTTAAAAAAAAATTATATTTCTTTTCCCCTAAAGAGGTTTTTGGGTTTGCGAATTGGCTGTGATGAAAGTCATATGTAACTGTGTTCTCTCATTAGGAGGGGAGGAAACATTTTCAGGCTTAAGTATGTAGAGTTAGTCTGGCCCGCATTCACTTCCTCAGATAATTTGCAGTGCTCTGCTCCAGACTGCCCACCCCAACTCCCCCGCGCCCCCCAACAACCTCCTGGCGACCAGTACACTCCAGATAGGGGAGGATTAAGTGAAATTTAGTTGTAGTCCAAAGGCACAGCATCTTTTAAGCAAAGAATTTCCACAAGTAAGAGGTCAGCTGGATACAAAAATCACATTTTGTGGGGGAATTTTATAGACAGAAGAAAAAATTACAAGGTATCAGTCTTTCAGTGGCTCATCTACAAATTAGACTGCTACACAATTAATCAGAAAGCTAATTAATGGGCAAGTTACTAATTAGAACATTTAAAACCATTGTGTTTATAGTGCCTTAGTTTTAAAAAAAAAAAAAAAACCTGTAGTTAATTGGCCCATACTGATCTCATAACTGGTAGTGGAGGTTAAAATACTACAGATGTATTATTTAATATGTATAAGTTCTAATTATGTTACCACTGCATTCCATACTCCATAACTGTCAGAATTTTACAGTTAGTTGGAAAGGCCGGTATCAGAAACTATAACCAGACTAGAATGAGAAAACTATGAAGAGTGTCTACAGATTTTGAGCTAGCTACATTTACTTGTTTCTGTTCAGGGACTTGAGGAAGGGTAGTTATGTTTTCTGACTCATCTCTGGGAGTTCAAGTTTTCAGAGTTTCCTTTTTATAAACGTGCATAAACTTTACAATCTGCTTTGGCAAATTAGCTTAGGGCTGAAAGTTGAGGACCAAAATTAGGTTTTGGAGTTTGAAGTCCTGAGGTTTTCACCTCACTAAAGTGTAGCGAAATGTCTAAAAACTAAGATTCTTTTTTTAATCGAATGCTTAATACTATAGTTTACATTAAAACATGGATTTCCACTGAGAATTTTTAGAACATCTCCAAAAGACAAATGCCAAGTTAATTTCATTAAAATACAAGGACACAGGTGACCTGAACATTCCCCCTGTTTATTTTCTACCTGGCTAACCCCTAAGGCATCCACCCTTCTGAGAGTTTAAGGGTCTCTAAGCCCTCCTTTCCGTCACAATCTCTGTGCCCACAACAGCCCGAGCCCCAGGCTACACTGAGGGCTCTGCTTCAGTGGGGAAGGGAAGGCCTGTTTGAAAGCTGCTGAAGTCTTTAGGAGTAGAATCTCCACCCCCCTCCCCTTTCCATTGTGTCAATCACAGCACCAAACCAACCAGTCCTGCTTAGCAGACTGACCTGGAGGCCCTGCCCTTGCATAAGATCATCCTCTGCTCCCCTCCCCTACTGTACCTTCTCTGGGGAGGGTGCAGGGGTGAGGAACTGGGCAGGATGGATGAAGAGGAGGCCTGGCCCTGAAAATCTGCTTTCTTTCCAGGCCCTAGGCCTTCCACATCCATCCCAACACTCTCTTTGGAGTGGGTACCACCCAGTTAACATATTTTTGGATGTTCTAGGTTTTTCTAAGGAGACGGGAGAACTCCAAGGCCAGAAAGGGAGGCAGATAAAGGCTTTCTCAAATGAGGTCTCACCCAGTAAGCAGTTTTGATCTTTAGCCAGAAGGTAAGGTGGTAACACAAACACACACACATACACCCACTCACCACACATGCAGGTTACCCCAGTGAGAACACACATAGGTAATTTTAATGAAAGAGGTTCCTGTACCACATTATTAGCAATAAATCTACACCATTCTTTGTTGGTTAAAATCATTATGATCATCATCGCTATCATTACTGAACTCATTATTCTTGTGTTACTATCAGAGTAGATTTATGATAATACCCACCATTACGCCTGAGTTAAAGAAGGTGTAAAGGTTTGATTAATAGCTGCTTTCATGTTTTAATACTCGACATTTTCTCACATTTTTTCTAAATAAGGACCATGATAATTACAGGCAGTAATTACTGCTTTTGTTAGGAGTGTGTAATTAGCCACATATGCACTGTTCTTTTTAAAAAAAGGCAGGTTTGGGAACCAGGCCACAGGTCTAAGGTGGGCAGAGTTTGGACAGGTCACAGCTGGGCACTTTGACAAACAGAGAGATGGGTCCACAGCTTTGCCCTGCCAATACCTGCCCGGAGACACCAAGAATTTGATTTGAATGAATCTGGGTGAAACTGGAAGTGTAATATTCAGAAAGATTTACAAGGAGGGGTGACTAAGCCTGGAGATTCCCTCCTCAGGGGGCAGCTCCAGTCCAGCAATAAGGCCTCAGCCCCGCGGGTCCAGCCTGGGGTGACGCGGCGTCTATCTGTGAGCTCCAAGCTATAAATGCCCGGGCCCTGCCTCCTCCAGCCCAGCAGACGCCAGACCTGTGGCCAGCCTGCATCAGTCATCCTCCCGCACTGAATTAGCCGGGAGCTTCCCGGGCCTCTGGGCTCCCAGACTATCTGTCCCTTAAAGGTTACACGCTGCCGTGCCTCGCTTTGTCTTCCTCGTGCCCTTTCCTGGCAAAAATGGAGACATCACATCCTTGCCCAGCCCCGGCTCAGTATTTATGAAGGTTTTCTGACAAATAGGCAGGCTGGCCACGCATGGGTGACTGCCTTCATTCCGCACTTGGCTTGTTTACATAGGACCAGCACCATTTCCACGGATTAAACAAATCACAGGGAGAAGGAGACATTTATAATCCGCCAACGAGGCCACAAGGCAGTCGGGGAAAAATGCGCTAGTGAATGTGTGTGCGGGACTGTGCAAAGGGAAAATGAATGCCCTGTCTGCGAGGCTGACCTTCCAGAGAGGGTAATTCTAAAGACGCGTGTGTTTGTGCCCAGGCGCGGGGCACACTCGTTGAGGAGCTGCGTGGATTCGTGTCGACACTGAATTACCCCCGCTTTTACCCCTCCCGAGGACACACACAAAGGCCAGGGGGAGAGGGGGAGAATTCCCCTGGCTAATGTGTGTGTGTGTGTGTGTGTGTGTGTACGCGCGTGCACAGGCGCCTCCGTCGCGGGACCCCAGCCGGCAGTTAACCCTTGGCGGGCCGGCGGGGAATAGAAGACCTCCGAGGGAGCGCGCCCTGCCCTCCCTCCGCTTTCCACCCACCCCGACTGCGCACGGCCCGCTCCGGCCTGCGCGGCGTGCGGGCGGCCCAGTGTGTGCGCGCGCGAGGATGTAAGAGTGTCCGATGGTGTGTGAAGTACTCTGCACTTGTATGTGGCGTGTGCGCGGACCACCAAGGGCATAGGGGGCGTATGCCTGTGTGGCGTAGGTGGGCGCTTGTGTGCTGCGTGTGTCCGTTTGCGATGTGCGTGTGCAGGTGTGTAGGACGCGCGCGTGGCACGAGTGTGGGGGCGTGTTTGTGTTTACACTTCCAGAAATCGGATCCGTTTCTAGAACGCCCCTCGCTTCACCCGGAAGTATTCGCGGATCCCTCCACCCAGTTCAATAAAACAAAGCCACCAGGCCGAGTGGACTTCCGACGGCTCGGCGCCCGCGGGGCTGAACGTCCGGGCGGCGGCCGCCCCAGGCGGAGGCTCCGGCTGCGGCTGCCGCTCGTCCGCCGCCTGCTCGGGCCGCCGCTGCCGCCGCGCGGCGGGCACAGCCGGGGCTTGCGTGACACCAGGCACCGGCCCCGGGCCGCGGGAGGAGGAAATTCCCTACAAAATAGCAATGGTTCCGAGAAAAGGATCACAACAAAATATTGAATAAATTCCCTTTTAATTTATTTGATCATTCCACATTACGGGGCTATGAATTGCTCAAATTTGATAACAAGTACTCAATTCAACTCATTATGTAAGTTAAATTAGACTTCGATAAAATTTCAGTGGCGCGCAGTGGTTCCTCGAATGAAATGTAATTTGTGCAAGAATTTGTTGTATCTGTCACAAATATTTCCAATTAGCGACCGTAATTATTTGATAGTTTCTGCAATTATGGCTTAAACGGGTGAATTTGGGACTGTGGAGGACCCTAATTGGCCTAAATTTGATATTTTGCATATTTGCATAATGAGGAAATTGGTAGAAAATTGTGTTCATTCATTTGTGAAAAATCCTATGAATTTTATGAATTTGAAAGCTCTGTTTGTGCAGACTGTGACTTTGCCTGCTGATCCCTGAGGAGCTGACGCTGAACGCCTGAATGGGCAGCTTGCCAACTCCGCGGCTCCTGGAGGGGGGCGGGGAGGCAGCCGCGGAGGGGGAAGAAGAGGAGAGCCGGGTTGGGGGCAGGCCAAGGTAGCGGAGGGCGGGGGCGCGAGCGAGGCGCATGCTCCGCGGCTGGTCCCGACCGCGGGTTAAAGGCCCCAGTTCGCCCCGGGCTGCGGGTATGAAAGTGATGGGTGGGACAGGAGGCGGAGGGGGTAAGTTGCGTGGGGTGTCATCTAGCCCAGTTACAAGAGGCTGCCCTGTAGTATAGCTGCGCGCGAACACACAGGCACGCGCACACACAACCTGCTTTCAATGAGAAATGTACCCAATCCGCCAGGTGGAAGGGGTAATTGTGGAGGGGTGAGGTCTTGAGATGATGCTAACTGTGCACTTGTTTAAGTTAAATTGCCAAAGCTTCTCCTCTCAGTAAAAACGTTTGATCTATGGCGCTGTCAATTTAAAGTGTTTAAAGAGAAGCAAAAGCATAGATTTTAAGCTGCTTTGCCCAGCACCCATTCATCATGCATCAGGGATTTTAAAGTTTCATGGTTGCTGTGGTTTAACATCTCAACTCTCTGACACAAGAATCTGGAAGGAGGAAATAGCTCTGCAGTCAGAAGCCTGTGACTAAAGGGAAAAGATTATGTCCAAAAATAAAATCTACAAAAATACTCATTTCTGTTCATGCAAGGAGAGGGTATTTTATTTTGAGGGGACCCTATGTTAGTAATTATAAGTAGAACTGAAACCACTGTTAACCAAAAATTGTTGAAACAATACCACCAATTTCTTTGGAGGGAGGTGGAAGACAGGGTTTTAAAAGAAACAAAACCAAAACCTCAATACACTCCGTTTCCTTGGTAATAAATAATGATTTTCCCCAAGCATTTTCTTGCAAATATCCTGTATTTTCATCAAAACCCATAAGAAAATGTCATCCTCTATGTTTCTTGAATGCAACATTTTAGATACTCCCTTAATTTCTATAGATCTTAGATGCATAAAACCGACCAAAACAGAGTCATAGTGAAGAACATGATATCTGGCTTTGCAGTTAAGTGCTCTGTAAAACTGCTCCACTTGTGAATATTACTTTTGCTGGGAAGGACTTTCTTATCTACGTGGAAGTGGGTAATGTGAATGTCTAACAGGCCATAAATGCTTAAGTGCTTTGTTTCACAGTGCATTTTCAGTAAAGGTCAAAATAAATTCATCTTCCCTTAATGCAGTATTTATGTTTGTGTGGGGTTTGGAATAAAATTGCCATTAAAATCCATATTAAAAAAAAGGAATAGAAAAACGGGAACTGTGTCTTTGATTTGGCTTTTCATGGGTGGGAAGGTATCATTTGGGGATAGAAAAACAGCAATTCGTTACTTATCAAATTTAAACAATGCATAGATATTATTTTACTAATATTTAAGAGAAAATAGGCATTTTCAATTTTCAGTATTCTTGAAAACCGATGACTTTGGTGTCCAGTGGTCAGAAAATAGGGGAATGATTTCCTTGCCCATCTTACAGGGTTTTGATAAAAGATCAACAAGAACATTGGTTATTAAGTCTCCTATTATATTGATGGCAGCACCATTGTCATCAGTAGCAGTAACAGTATTGCTGTGCCATTGCTATTCAGCTAAGATGTAAGGAAGGATCCTGCGGGCAAGGCTGAAACGAGCCCAGGTGGCCTTTGATTAGGTTAGGAAGGAACGGATCATTCACATCTCCTCCTAGCTTGCACACATGATCAAGGATCACCATGAGTGGAGTCATCCTCAAATACACAGGATAATGGTTCATTCTCTTCCCCATTTAATAACACATCGTGTTACATTTGGGGATTATAGATACTATTTATTTAACCTGTTCAAGAGGTCATGAAGCATTTAACTGCTGAAATTTAAGGCCACTTCTGATCACTGGGGTGAATAAAGAACACAAAAGAATTTCAAACTGAAGAAGCAAGATCTGCTTTAAGCTTAGGTCCAAGCCACAGTATTAATGTTTGCAATTTTTGTGGGTTCATTTAAAAAAAGTTGACAAAGAATTTTTTTGTGGAAGTATTAATATTTCAGTGCTGCACATTGCTTCTTATATCTTTTTCTTTATGTTGCTGTATCTACAGAAGTATTCAGTTCTACTTATTATGAATATGACATTATCTTCACTTCAAAAGCTTTTCCCGAATGGTTATGGTATTGAATAATTTTGTTGTCCACATGACCTAAACCTCAACAGTACAAATATTTATATAAAAATTGGAATTTAAAAAGTTGACCACTCAAGTTCCTTCAGATTTGATTCCTTCCCCTCCCCTACTCAGGAAACACTCCTTGCCATCTCTCTACACAGTTCAGGACTTCCAGCCCTAAACCTCAGTTTGTAAGGTTTAGGGCCAGAAGTATAATCATTTTTCAAGTATTGGATCTGATTAAATCCATAAAGAAGGGGATTCCAGGGGTTTTATGAGACTATGGGAAATGACAGCCCTACCATGTCCTGTCCCCACACCGTGATCAAGTGCAGCCCTTAGTTCCCTGGAGGAAGCCAAGTTCTCTGCAGCTTGCAGGCCTACACTCAGTTAGAAGAGGGGAGGCTGAGAAGAGCTACAGCAGCTCCACCATGGGACCCTGGTCCTTGGTTCCTCACTCTGAATATGTTAGGTCAAAGCATTCATTCACCAGCTCCTCTTCACCTTACTCAAACTGGCAGTCAAATGTATGCTCAGAATACGCACTCATATTATAAAAGCTGCTGAGAAATAGTCTGATAACAAAAACTCCTAACCTGATGTGTCCACAAGATATTTTTTGGAATTTTTAAGTAGTGATTATTATACATTTTTTCATCGTATCTATTTCTTCCTTTACTTTCCTACCACCAACCATTCTATCCAGGCTGTCAGCATTTCTTACTTGAACCACTGCAACAGCCTCCTAACTATCCTTCTTGGCTCTAGTCTCTTCAACCAGTTCACTGTCCTTGGGGCTGACAAGTGAATCTTCCTAATCTTCCTTTGTCAAATCCCTCTCCTTCACTAAATATACCAACAGCTCACCTTTTCCCTAAAGGATAAAGTTCAAACTCTATAATCGGGTTTTCGAGTCTTTCCACAATCTGGCTCTAAGGCAGGAGGAGAAGGGGACGGCAGAAGACGAGATAGTTGGATGGCATCACCGACTCGATGGACATGAGCCTGAGTAAGCTCCGGGAGCTGGTGATAGAGAGGGAAGCCTGGCGTGCTACAGTCCATGGGGTCACAAAGGGTCAGACACGACTGAGTGACTGAACTGAACTGAACTCACCCACTGAGTCCTGTCCAGTGAGATCTGTTTCAGAACACCCACTTTATACTCCAACCACACTTCCTCTCCCAGGAATACCCTCCTACTTCGCTTGCCTGTTTTCTAGATCCAACCTGATCTCCCTCCCTCTATGAATTCACTTCCTCATTCAATCAACATTTATTGAATGTGCCAACCACTGTGCAAATTGCTGGCGAGACAAAGATGAATAGACCAGGCCCCATGCCCTGATGGAAAAGACAATCATGAAGCAGGCAAATAACTATGCCATGTAGTAAATCCTATAGTTGGGATACAAAGCGCAAAAAAAGGACCAGCGCAGTTATTGCTATGCATTCTAAATTTTCCTTCTTTTAAACCCATCATGTTCACTGGAAGCTAACCCTATACTGCTTTGTACTGTTGGTAAGTTCCTAGAGAATAAAGGATTGCCTTTTGTGTCCCTGTGAACCTCCAAAACCATGCTTTGGAACAGAGACATCAATTAATTGATAGGTGGGTATGGCTGTAGTTGTATAATTGCCTATTTCAGTCACATGAGTCAAATCTGGTCCTTCTGTAGAGCGAAAAGACTACCATGAAAAAAGCTGTGGCTTCTCTGAATCACTCCATGTAGATATTCCGATTTTTCGACTCTCTGACTCTGCATGAAACCTTAGAGGTGTGGACAGGGCCACAAGTGGGCACCGACAATTGTGGATAAAGTTTTACTCATGATGGCTTATCCCAAATGGTATAGATTATGTAACAAGAGCCAAGTACTAATAATGAAGGGAATTTAATTAATTTTAAAAATCGTCTCACTTGCTGCTTAGAACTGTCAGCCTCACTGCCTCTCCCCCACGTCTCTACCATCAGCCACCGTCTGCGCTGCCACCGTCAGTAACAGAGCACCTTCACCATGGGAAGTCTGGGAGCAAAGACCGCACATCCATCGTTATTGACAATACTAGACACTGACTTCATAGAGAATGCTCTGAAATCCCCTTATAATTCAATGCAAAGTAGTAGTATGTTCATGTAAATACAACTGCACAGATTAGCAAGGTGCAAACCAGCTATGAAGAGGCACAGAATTAAGAAGGTAATAGACTGGATTTAAAATACTCAGACTGTTGACATATGAGTTGGAAAACATAATAAGTATCAGAACATCACTTGTTCAAGATTGGTGTAGTTCCACCACAGGCAGAGCAGAGAGATCTCCATACCAGTGCTATTAAACACGGGAAGTCAAAGGACATTTTTGAGTTTGTAGACACATCAGTAAGACGGCTTGTTAAAAACAGGGAATGGGTCAGGTTGATCACTGTCCAAGTTAGTGCCTAGCGAAGATGGGTCCCAGACTAACAGACGTGAAAAATCAAGTCTAAGTTTCCTAGGCAGACTTCCAAATTACACATGGTGGATCAAACATATCCACTTGTTTCTGCTCTTCACTGAAGACCCTTTTAAAGTGATGGTAAAAGAATAAAGAAGGCATCAAAAAACAAACAAACCGAGAGCCAGATAGGAGATGACAAAAGAGGAGAGAAGCAAACAAAATCTCGGAAGCTAGAATGCAGTACAGGGAGTAACTGACTTTGCAGACCTTCAGGCCTGAGACTTGAGCCTGCAGTGGGCAAAACCAACAAGGAGCAAGGCAGCTTACGCCACAGAAACCTGGAGACGAGCAGGCACCTCTCCACTAAAGGTGGTGATGTGGGGAGAAGCTGCAAACAGGAGGTACGGGCGCATTTTTTAAGGATAAACAAACCTCCCCAAGCCCCATATTCCGAGAAACACACTGAAATTCTTCCCTTGGAGATGTTGAACCAGAAAGGATCTGAGGACCCTTGTTGGGCTAGGGGTGAGGCAGAATGTTAGAACCATAGGACTGATGTGAAAGTCTGCGTGCTAGACAGCGAGTTCTCCAAACCCTCTTCGATCCTTCTATTGGGCTCTCAGAGCACTGGGAGCCAGCATGTTTGTTCCTCAGGAGGAAACTTAAGAGGATTCTTCTCTCATAAAATTGTCTGCCAACACGGATCATTGGAAAGCTAGGAACAGTACCCGGGTCTCCTGACTGATTAGTGTGCAGTGAAGCCCGCCAGTCAAAAGCCCCTCCTTGCACACATCACTCCCCATCATGTTAGTGCTTTGCTTCTTTATTTATTTTTATTTTAGTCTCAGTTTTAAATATAACCATATATCCAAAGCCCATTAGACACTTGAGGAAATCTGCTAATGGAAAGCAGAGACTGGAACAAACACTGAATAAAAAGGAACTCAAAGAAAACAGAGTGCAAGAAACTTCAAGCAAGCAAGTGAACAAACTACAACTACTGGGAGCGTGCGATGCTGAAGCCACAGAACAAGAAGGGAAGTATGAAAGTCAGTCAGTCATGCCCGACTCTGTGACCCCATGCAGTGCAGCCTGCCAGGCTCCTCTGTCCATGGAATTCCCCAGGCAAGAATCCTGGAGTAGGTAGCCTATCCCTTCTCCAGGGGACCTTCCTGACCCAGGAATTGAACCGGGGTCTCCTGCACTGCAGGCAGATTCTTTACCAGTTGAGTTAAGAAGAGGGGGACAAAAAAAAAGAAGAGGGGGACACTAAGGAGAAAACATTCAGAGAATGAATAGCACCCTGGGAATTTAAAAATATAACAGCACAAATAAAAGACAAAAGGTCTGTAAGACAACCCTGAGGAAGTCTCAAATAAAATAGATTTTTTAAAAAGAGATGGAAGACAGGGAAGAAAAGGTGGTTCTAATAGAACCACCAACTAACAGGAATTCTAGAGGTAGAAAACCGAGAAAGTGAAAAGGAGAAAATGATGTAATAAATGATATCAGAAAGTTTCCTAGATCAGAAGGGCAAAACAAGAGAACAATTAATTTAAAAAGATTTTTAAGCAAAGCATCAGTTCAGTTCAGTCGTTCAGTCGTGTCCGACTCTTTGTAACCCCATGAATCGCAGCACGCCTGACCTCCCTGTACATCACCAACTCCTGGAGTCCACTCAAACTCACGTCCATTGAGTCGGTGATGCCATCCAGCCATCTCATCCTCTGTCGTCCCCTTCTCCTCCTGCCCCCAATCTCTCCCAGCATCAGAGTCTTTTCCAATGAGTCAACTCTTCGCATGAGATGGCCAAAGTACTGGAGTTTCAGCTTTAGCATCATTCCTTCCAAAGAAATCCCAGAGCTGATCTCCTTCAGAATGGACTAGTTGGCTCTCCTTGCAGTCCAGGGGACTCTCAAGAGTCTTCTCCAACACCACAGTTCAGAAGCATCAATTCTTCGGTGCTCGGCTTTCTCCACAGTCCAACTCTCACATCCATACATGACCACTGGAAAAACCATAGCCTTGACTAGACGGACCTTTGCACATTACCACTTAAAAGAGTTGGAAGTAATTGCCTTTCGGGAGCAGCACTGAGGAGGGGAAGTGTGGGGCTGGGGACTTGGAGTTGTTATTATAAACCTTGTAGTTTTATATTACAATTTGACGTTTTATACTACATGTTCCATACTGACAAAATTTATATTTAAAGGATATATGATTAGGTTTGCTAGTGAGAAGGAAATACAGACACAACATTGGGGAAGGGAAGCAAATATTAGGACCTGCTTAGAAATATTATCTGACATATGGAACCATCAACAAAGTCTGGATCCCATTTCTAAGATTTTTACTAAAGGTTTTCTCATCCATAACACCTGCCATTTGGCTTGAATAGGAGTGTTAAGGTCTGAATGCCCTACTCCCAGAATATGATCAGTAGATAGTAATTTGGACAGTGATTCTTTTCTCTTTATTGCACTGTGATTCTTCGTAAGACCTGGGTTTAAGTCAGTTCTGCCAATGATGACCGGATGACCTCAGGGACGTCCCTATCTCTCTGGACCACAGTCTCCTATACATAAAATTAGGTGTCGGCTAAGATCAGAAGTCACAAATTGGCAGACCAGAAAGTAAATCTGGTCCACAGATGCATTAGGCCCACACAGCATTTCAAAACATTAAAAAATGAGGTATGTCTGTCTTTTCTTTAAAAATCAGAAGATCCTGGCAACAGTGAACCCACTCTCCTTCCCAGCAACAACTCCCTGGGGCTGATGGGGCAGGTATTGTCCAGGAAACCAGAAGCCCCTCCTTGCCATCACCTGCCGAGCTCCAATAGGTATCTTTTGAGACCCCTATCACTGTTTAAGTCCTTTCCAAGTCTAACATTTCATTCATCCATTTGACCATTTACTCATTTAATGAGCTTTCATTGAACACTTCCTATATGAACCACATTAGACACTGAGGACCCAAAGATGAATAAGACAGAGTTCTTGCTGTCAGTATGGAGTAGGAAATGGCAACCCACTCCAGTATTCTTGCCTGGAGAATTCAATGGACAGAGGAGCCTGGCAGGCTACAGTCCACGGGACCTCAAAGAGTTGGACATAACTGAGTGACTTAGCACAGCACAGCACTTGCCCTCAATAAATTTATAATCTATGGGGAGTGTTTAAAAATATTTGTTAAAAAAAATATTTACTGAATATCTGCTAACTGAGTACCATGGGTGGTAGCATCTCTGGGAGGGACCGTTTCAGGGAGATACCAGGTCTGCACAGAAGTAGCTGATATTTGAGCTGGATCTTGAAATGCATTAAGTGAACAAAGCGGACAGCCGAGATCTTGTGCTTGAAGCGGTGCATGCACCAGCCCGCCATTCTGAGTGGTATATAATATCGACCAGAAAACTTCAGGGACACACTGAAGCCTGGAGGAAAAAGGTTAGGGGTAAAATAAAATGTTACGGTGTGTCAATGCTCTCCAGCCAAAGACCAGCAGGAATAAACGGCCTTACTGATACAGAACAAGCACCGTGGCAAACCATGAGGCATCTCAGGAAAAGGGGTTAGAAAGGACTTGTTAAAGAGCTTGGACATGTTAAATGATTGGGGAAGGGATCAAAGAAGTGGGGCTTGGATTTGCCTTGGATCCTATCAGGAAGTAGAGTAGAGCTTCAGTGGGTATCTTAAAACATCTTCTCCAGAAGATGAGAAGAGTGAAGCAAGGCTGTTGCTGTAATTAGCAAAATCAGCAGCCATCATCCCTATTAGCCAGATAGGGGACTGGCCGTTTTTGTGGTTCGGACAATAGTCTTCTGTTTTTGTGGCGGTCTTGTTTTGTCTACACCCATCATGGTCACCGAACGGCTGTGTCCAGGGCTGCTACACTCTGAAATTGTTGATGTTCAGCAGGAAGAATACCAAGGCCTGCCTGTGAGGGCCAGGCCAGTTCCCCAGGTCAAAGGCAGCTTTTCCTTGGCTCAGGTGTTGGTATCTTTGAGTGTTCCAGTGGAAGGAGCGCCTTCTCTCAATTTCTAATTCTCCATTTGAATTTACACTCAGTTTAGACAGACTTACTTGTGCAACGCTGATGGGCTGTGTTTAGGAGCTCTGCATTCTTCCTCTTCTTGGACAGCACCCCAGCTCAGTCCTGACTCTGCCCCACACCAAGTCTCCATGACCCAGGATCATGCTACCAGATCTACCCAAACCTCTTCGGCTGATTTTCATGGATAGGGAGAGACAACTCTTTTTTGCATAAATTTAGAGCTGTCCTCTTGTTAGCTCCTTAAAAGCATTTTTTTCTAATCCAAAAAGCTCACATTTAAATTAATCCATGAACTTAAGGTTCTGAGAGATGGAAACGATTATCTAGTCTCCCATTACCTGTCTCCCTGAGCCCAATCCTTCCTTTCTGCCAGCAGCATCATTGTCTGAAATGTCTGCTTTAAGTCGTCTCTGCCAGTTCCCTCCCCCGGGTCAGCCTACCTCTGCCAGCTCACCTTCCCCACACACCGGCGACTTCCTGCAGCTGGATGTCACGGCACCTCTCTTCCCTCTGCTTTGCCTGGCTCAGAATTCACTGTCTCTTAGCAGCGGAGTTCATCACTCCCTGTCTCTCTTTTATTGCACTTATTTTTCACATATGTAGGACTGTACACATCTTGTTGGGCTGGGATTCTGATCTGTCTCGTTTGTGGAAGGTACTGTCTTGGGATCACCACCGGCTGGCACATAGTACTTGCTCTGAGAACATATAAAAGAAAGCCTGTACATATGTTTGTGCCCATACACACGCACACACGCACACCAAGAGAGGGTGCCTTCTCTGTCATTTTGTGGTGGCAGCCCTCAGCCCATGTTAAAACACTCCCAGTGGATGAAAACATCACTCGTCCCAAGGTGGCCTATTTTACTTTTTAGCAGTTTTGTTAGAAAGGTCTTCCTTAGATCTGTCCCAGATTTGTCTTTCTTTCAAATTCCCTTTCAAGCCTGTGAAGTTAGTTCTCTTTTCCAAGAAGACACTAGGTTTTCACTATCCTGGCAGACACATTCCTCTGGACACTTAACAGTTTGTCTATATGCTTTTTAAAATAGAGTCCTAAACTGGGTAGAATTTTCCAGATATGGTCTGAATAGTTCAGAGCAGAGGAGAACCATCAACTCCCTCATTCTAGCTTAAGATCCCATTCAACTCTCTGACCTCACTGTCCATGAGTGCACAGTCAGTTCAAACCCTTTGACTTTCGGGGTGTGTATGTTTTGTTAGGTGCACTGGCTAATTCATGCCTCTCTCATCTTAACTTACACAACTGATGCTTTGGGCCTGTGGGTGGAAACCCGTCTTCATCCTAGCTACGTTTCACCTTGCTCCACTTGGCTGATCGCCTTGCTCTTGGCAAGGACGTGTCAACTCCCCATCCTCACGCCGACTAGTGTCACTGGCCACGTCGCTGCTCTGCTCTCTACGCCATCCTCCAAGGGGACATAAACGCTAAACAGGACCAGCTTATGGTCACAGCCCTGTGGCTAATTAGTCCCCACTCTTTCTCCTCTTCCTTCCTTTCTTTCTCTTTTCTCTGGTATACTCTTTCCTCCCTGTCTTGTTTCAAAAAGATGCAAAGCAGCTCCCTAGGACTTTAGGACTTAATACTACAGACTCTTTCCAAGATGACATGAATCCATATGAGCACACTTTCAGGGTAGTCATTTAACTGGTTATGAATCCACCTCATGGTTCAGGCATCATACCCAGTGTTTTCTCTCATGTCCACAGGACACAATGAGGGGAGACCCCTCTGTAATTGCAGACGTATTAGGCCCTATCGTAGTTCTGTTCAGAGAGAGCTGTGTTGTCTCTGCAACTTGTCCCGAAGACCCAGAGGCCAGTTTCTTCTTCTAGGAGCTCGTGGTCAATCTCTTCAGTGTTTCTGTTGTAGATTCTCCTTTGAAATTATTTTTACAAATTTTTGGCTGTGCCATGTGGCATATGGAATCTTAGTTCCCTGACCAGGGACTGAGTTTATATCCCCGGCATGGGAAGTGCGGAGTCTTAGCCACTGGATCACCAGGGAAGCCCGTACAGATTCTCCTTTGGAATAGACAAGGTCCTCTCTCTGTTGACAACCTCAATATACACATTTTCTGTCTTCCAAAACCCAGAAAATACTGTTATTTGTTGAAAGACCATATATAGTAGGTCCAGAGTGGCATTTTCATAAAGTTTTCGTTTTGTTTCTGAAAAGGAAGTTGAACTGCAGTTGGAAATTTGGTAAATTTAAGGGGGCATACCAGGTGGAGGGGGGCACGCCAAGTGCAGACTTAAGACACTGACTATAGCTCAGTGACGGTCTTGGGCTCTCTAGATCTGCCCTTAGCTGCTTCGGGGCTTCTCTATTTCCCTTCATTCTTACCTACAATAACAGAGCTTTGAGGGACAACTTGGTGACAGGGCTTGCCTAGTTCAGGGAGTAGCGCCATGGCCTGAGAACTAGAGGTCACCCCGTCAGTGATCTTAGGTCAGCCTTCCAGTCAGGTAATTTATTTCAGGACATTTAAAAGATGAGCCCAAAGAAACTTATCTCACCAAAACCGATACCAACGTATAGAATAAATGGAAAGGAATTAGCTAAGAGAGTTTGACCCTCCTCTCCTGTTCTCAAAAGCCCTCCTGGGTTGCTAGTCAACATTATTGTCTCGTCTGGGGGAAAAAAAGCCAATAAATTCTGAGCTTAACAGTAAAGGTAATGACTAGGCTGAAACTGGAAAGCCTTGTAGAATTTGGGTTCAACAACAAAAGGCCTGAATTACTTCTTTCAAAGTCAGTTCAATTACCACTTCCCACAAGAGACCTTTCTAGGACCCTCTCCAGCCCCCTGGCACTCTGGGCACGTTTCTGTCAGTATCCTTATTACAGCATCCTTATTACAGCATCTTGAAATGACCTTTTCCGTGTTGTCTGCCGACACTACACCCTAATTTCCTCAAAGAGCAGGGACTGTCTTATTCATCCTGGTGTTCCCAGTGCCTAGCACTGTGCCTGGCATGGAGCAGAGGTTTCGCAAATATTTACTAACTTAATGGAGTAGTTTCTCAAGCCTTTTAAGTTCATAATGCCCATGGAACATTTTGTTCAATATCTCCTCTCCCGTAATTTTAAAAGGCCATATGAAATTTAATACATTATTTCAGATTCATGAACACTTTGCTCATTACATTAGTCTTGTTAAAGGAGTCCATTATTTCAGAAATCATTTTACAAGAGAGCTCTTCGTCACTGTAGAAAGTTTTCCATGGGTTGCAGGAGCTTGAGAGGGCCAGGGACACTCTGTACCTTCTGCTCGCTTAAGATTCTAGAAGTTTAATGAGAAATGAAAACTTTAGACATCTTCTCATCAAACCCTTCAGTTTGAGGACAAGAAACTTAAGCTCAGAGAAGTAGAAGGGACTTTCCAAAGACACACAGTAAGTAAGCAGCAGAGCCAAGAAGAGAGCCCCAGTCTCGCAAGGCTGTTGCTCTTCCCGTGACAGCCCCAGCCCCACCTCAGCCCGTGAGAGCTTCTCACTGGACCTCTGGCCTCTTCATCCCCTTCAGGTTATAAATGGTGGTCCCCAGAGGAGAGGCGAGGCTGGGGCAGGCCTCCCACTGAGAAGCAGCCTACACTGGGGCATCGCTCACATGGATAGACAGCACTGGGATCTCCTGCCACCCACCCCCCACCCCATGGAAATGAGAGGCCCTCCACCCACTCGCCCTTAGAGCTTCTGGATACCAGACATCTGACTGCTACTCTGGAGGGAAGGCCAAGGCATCCTGGGGGTGGCTGGGATGTGCAGATCACTCACCATGGGCCAGGACAGAGCAGCCCTATCTTCATGAAGTGTACCACTGGGCTGGGAGGATGGCCCGGAAGTCAGGCCGCTATAATGCAGTACATGCTGCGGGAGGACAGGGCCACAGGAGCACGCAGGAGGGGCAGAGACCTAGCTATGGCAGGAGGGCACTAGAAGGCCTCCTAGGCGCCAGGGATGTTTAGGCAGAGTCAAGGCAGACATCAAATAAGAGCACCTTACCACTGACCCTTTAC